>NC_047156.1:20184335-20484335 GCF_009819705.1 Hippoglossus hippoglossus
TCCCGTCTCTGCTGGAACCATCACGATCGGCCACTGCAGCCTCACCAGCTTAATTTGAGCTAGTGTTACCTATACAGCACTATTTGACTCTAGATATAATCTTTATTGCTCACAGAGAGAAAGTCCATTAAAAGGCGTACTGTAGGTCCTGGTGTCGAAAGGTTCCTGGAGTGATGCCTGCGAGACTCTTTAAAAGACCCTTTTCTTCGCCCCAAGTGAAAGCAGCCATTGAGCGTGCACAGGGCAGAATACTAACTGGAGTGGAGGTCTCTGCATTTGCCGTGAAACAAATCAAAAGCGTTCTGTATGTGCCGACGGAGGGGAGCGAGGTAGTGGACACGCACAGAGCTGACTTCAGTTTTGTTGGCATGGACTAACACACACACACACAAACACACACTATAGTGCAAACACTCGCTGCTCGGCTAAAACAACCACTGGTGCAAAAAGTGGCATGTTCAAACACCCGCAATACTGCTCCGTTCTGCTCCGAGGAAACAACCAGAGAGCATCCTGTAATGGGATCACACCAGCTGTGATGCCCTGTCAACACGCTGACGTCCCGACCCATGAGTACCCAGCATTCATTACTACATTATTACATGAGTACTCAAGACTCATGGGCCCGACCACACCCGTCTTTGAATGCGGGCCTTGATCTTGATCTCTAAAACCTGACTGCGTTATGCATGGTTGTGATGCTATTGTGTTGACAAATCCTGTCAACAGACAAACGGACTATATTCCACTATATCCACAGACCACATTTCACCCTGATAACTCTCACACACACACACGCACACACACACACTCACACTCACAAGGTGAAAACAATACAAGCTACGGTGTTGCTGCTGGTAATAATGTGTTCTCTCTGAGAGCTTATTATCTGCCCTTTGGTGGAAGTAAACATCCAGAGAGCCAAACAGAGGCACAAAAGTATACAGCAGTTTGCTGTCTTACAGAACACAGGCAGAAACACATGTCATTTGTATCAGACGATGAGGCAAAAACTTACAGAAATAAGAGACTTCAACTCCAACACCCTCTGCTCACTTGTGGATGACTTTGAAATTCATGAACGTCACCTGAAAGAGAGGGGAAACAGAAGAAAGAGATTAAGTTGTAGTCAGCATTAAAAAAGGGTCAGTTCCAACTTATAGAAAATAATATCTTGCATGAGTCATACTCAGGTTTCATGCAAAAAAAGTGAAAGGGATTTCATATTACTGTCACTTTTCCCCATAACAATGTTCTGCCAATGAAATCTGTTATGTGTTCTGTGGGCCAAGTCTGAAAACCTGGGCAAGCAAAGCCCCCAAATGTTAGTGAACCAACCCTCTAAAGGACGAGTGTGTTGCCATACAAATCAGGAAACATTTTAATGAACACTGACTAAATTCTTCACATCGCACCAACATTTGAATTGGAAAGTGTTTCTGGAGCCCGGTGAACACCCTGTCGGCCCACCTGAAGCCGTCCTGCAGTGGATGTTCAGGACAGAACAGAGGTCCTGTGTGAAGAACCAGCAGAACCAACAGAGGATCACTGTATTTCCCTCACAGCAGTTTTCACTGAACAAATAACGGCACAGGCTCAGCCACGCAAAGTCTCATAAATGACAAACAGAGTGATTCTTGTGTGTGGCTTTGAAGTCAAACAGGCCGCAGTCTCTCTTAATACAGTTAATGCAGTTCTTTAAAAGAAAATTATCCCAATGAGAGCAGGAGAAAATACTCAATACTCCATCTCTGGCCTGCGTGGATTAGACAGACCATTCTTACAGTGAGAGCTTAACTGGGGTCAGCCTTATTATAGCTTCACATGCACACAGCCCCTCACTACAAACAGCCGTTTGCTAAAGGAGGGTCATAGAAGACACATAATAACATTAAAGTTGAAAACTGCAGATCTCTTTGAAGGTACGCTGCTCAGGACAGGAAGGCCCTCCGAGGGCCCCAGATTGAGAGAGGATGGGAGGCAGTCTTAATTGAGAGTGGAAGGCCGCTAATGAAATAAAGGAGTGAAGAGGATACACACAGACTTAGAGAGGCTGTGTTCACACAAACAGCCAATAAAACGCACACAAGGGCATTTCTCTTACACTATGCATCATGGCCGCGCCTTAACACAGCATCTTAGTTGTACAAAGAGCACAACACAAACAGGCCTTTGATTCCACAATTTGAGGCTAATTGAGAACAATGAAGAAAAAAGCCCACACTGGTCCTGTATGATCTTTTATTCATGCATTGAATCAACCAAATGATTCTCTTGGATGCATTTTTTCTCTCAGGGCACAATTAAGGGCAATTCTGACCAGAACAGCTCAAAGGCTTGCACGCTAAGAAGTTGTTGTGATGATAATAATAATCATAACAAATAGTCGGCAAAAACACACTTCTAACATCCCTGCAAACATTTCTGTAAGACGTAACTTCTTTCTCTCGCCCCCTCCCCTTCTCTCACTTTCTCTCTTGTAGAAGTATTGTCCGACAAAAGTTTAAAAGCTTAAAAGATTCGAGAAGCCACCTCTGCAATCAAGCGACTGCGAGTTGGAATCCCACGTGCCCCATTGGTACTCGTGCAGCTCTCGCTGACCCGTCTGAACATGTTCCAGCTGTCTTCGAGAACCAGTTATTCTGTCCCGCTCCCCCCCCCGACCCCCCTTCGTCCTCCCTCCATTCCTGCGCTCCACATGCCTTGCCACTCATCTGCAGATGGCAGATCTGACACCTGGAGGATGCTGGGTAATCAGAGAGACAGCTGGCTGCCCAGTACAGGAGGAGCCGCAAAGCGCACATGAAGCAACAGCCTCGTGTGCAGGCATACAATCGCATATACACACTAACATGCATTATGCAGAGAAGGTCCCTCACATTTTATTTGCATTTTTTTGCATATGGTGAAATGTGCGTATATGCTGAACATATGTAAGCAACGGGGTTTTTTTTGTGAAGTGGAATCCAACAGGCGACAGGTGTGGTGAGGATGTTAAATATTAAGATGTTTTATCAGTTATTGTTGCTAACTGTGTGAAGGGGTGGTTCCATATTGCAGTGACTGAAGGTGTGGCAGGAGTCTTCATGCATATAATTTACGATACCTGCTTCTGTAGAAAATTCAAGCTTCTACATGTGCATATTAACCATTTGTAAGCCGCAGCCTCCAGACATATTATGTTTGTTTGATAAGATATTAATTGATATGATCATATTGTTACAAAAACATTTTAGTCATAAGTTTTTTTTCTGATGTAAAACATAGTTGACTAAATGTCAATTTTATCACGTAGGAAGTGATATAACAAGACACACCACAGACTAGAACTAGAACTTATACGATACATTTAATTGTGGGGTTTTGCAAATATTTGCCATGTAATAAGATATGTTGATATAAGAAAATAACCTGATCTTATTATATTCCACAGCCCTGAAGAGTGATAGAGAGAAAGACACTTCATAAAGTAGACAGAAAGCATCACTGAGTCACAGACAAGCTGACACAAACTCTCAGACAACAAGCCCATTCCTTCTTCTTTCTTTTGTTCCCTTTACTTTGCATACTCCCTCTGTATTTCACAAGGTTCTTTTCTCTCCCAGTCGCAACCACTGCTCTTCTCATCCACCTCAGAGGGGAACTGACATAGGAGAACCCAGCTATAAAGCCATTTCAGGCTCCTCCTGACAACTGCAGGAAGTAACAGCTACCTTTTTGGCCCACTGTCCAACAGCTGTAAAATGGCACATGTTACCCCAGCCATTGAGCCAGCAGCAGAAATGCACCTGTCTGCAGGGGATCCCGAGAGCAGCAAAACGAAAGGCCAGAGCCGTACTTTTGGCAAGAGCGAAGCCGTGACATCATAGCCTCACAGATTGTAACAGGAGAGGTAAAAAATATGGCGCACAGCGAGGAGATATACTTTATTATAGTCAGAGCAGGGCCCTGCACCTGCACAATGAATGCACGCATTGACGCAACAAAATATGCACAGTCCCAAATGCTGTCTTGTTGCAGCTGTCAGCAGCACTTGTGCAGACGTGGACACACTGGAGTAAGAACAATGGAACTCTATGAGACAGAAGCTCTCTCAATGAGCCTAACGCCACATGAGGCTCCATGCTGCCACTTCCATGTCTGCACCGTAGGAAACGGAGAATGGTTCCAACTAATCATATGCAAGAGTGGATTTCAGTTGACCGCTACATGATAAGCTAATAACACATGTTGACTCTTGAAGGACCACTGTTGTACAAGTTCTCCTCATGTTTTATTACTTCTGTGTTTTCACACAGGGGCGACTTACCTTCCAGTTATCACTGAGCTACGTTCACACTCTGACTGATAGACTAGGTTCACACTGGATTTAATGTTTTTGTCATTATGTTTATATATGAATCCTTAACAACAAGATAATCTGCTTCAATAATGCATTTTGGAGAACTGCTGCTGGATTATGTTCACCGGGGTTGTTTTCGATCCTTGCAGAGTGACATCCTAAACTCTAGGGTATGTTCGAAACAAACTCGTTCATACGACATGTTGTCCGGGCTTGTCTGAAGGCAAAAATGTTTATAGCTGTTCTGAACAGCCACACGCGAAGACTGAAGGCTGGAAACCTGGCTGTCGCAAGGCTTGCAACACAATAAACATTCAAATAAAAGAGACAGACGTATATTTAAAGCACTGCTGCTGCTGCCGAACTCATTCATACGAAAACAATTAAAGCAGTTGTGTTGAAAAAAGAAAAGAGCTTACGACTCTCAACCTCTCGCGTAAGTGGTAGTGATTGTCAGTTTTATAAAAATAATTATAACTTTAAAAAAACTGTTAGGTGCAGAAATTGCCAAATCTGACACCAAAGATCCAACGAGCACTTGAACTGAAGCGTATTGGCCCCTTCTCTCGTGGGTTAGGTGCAAAGTGCAGGACTTTGTTTGCATCTTGTGTCCTAAGTGCGGTTGTGTTCAGCTCTGCTAAAACCCTTGAAACGGTGGGGGAAGGAAAACATTTCAGCATAAATGTTTTTCGGGTTATGCAGATAAAAAGACAGGGTTACAGATATGCATGTGGGTGGGCAAACCATCGCTACTCACAACACCTTTAATAAGTGGAACGAGGAAAGCGGATGTTTGCATGAGTGAAAAGCTTTTGTGTTTCCCTCACAAAAGCCCTAGGTGAACGTTACAGAGGCATAAGTGACAACTTGTATTCTCTCCAAAGTCGCTGTTAACATGAAATATTGCTAAAGTGGACGGTGGGAGGGAGCGCGAGGGTTGGTAGGGGCAAGCGCCAGCACATACATCTAAACCTCGCCCCTCTGCTCACTACCCTTAGGAGATTACATTATGGCGCTCGCCATTGTGCCGCGTCTTCAAGACAAAGCCTGTTCCACTGTGCAAACAGTGCGCCTTGGAAAGATTGTAAAAACAAGAGGTGAATGTCAAAGGCAGAAGTGAAAAGGATCTCTCCCTTCTTTTGTCAAGCTGGTGAGGTATGCACAAACACATCGCTGCGTGACAGAGAAGAAAGGAGGGCCCTGTGAGGGAAGGAGCCAGAAAAAGTTGGAGCGTCTTTGCATGAAAAGGCCAATACCGTGAGAAGTCGCCTGGCTGACTCCTGGGTCTATAGAAAAAGCCCCTCCACAAGTATTTCGGCGAAAGACCCCCAAAACACACAAGGGACATCTCGCTAAGGATGAAACACAAGGAATGGAATGATGACCTGTTGCTGCAAAGAAAAAAACTTTCCGGAATTTAGAATTTTATGTTTGCAAAATGTTTTTGTTTCCAACAAAAAGAGATTGTACAAAATAATATATTCATCAAGACAGTACATTTTCTTTATTTGGTGCAAAGTGATATCAGATGTGCGACAACCAGCCAGCCACTGCTAAGCTTTCACTGTCCCAGCCTGAAGTCAACTTTGTCACGACCCAAACAAGGCTTTAACTGTCAGGGGCAATTAATGAGGGCGACCTCGGCTCCCTCTAATTTACAAGGCCAGCGCCAGCCTGTAATTAATTGCTGCGTGCATAAATGTAAATGAGTCCGCTGGGGAAGCAGAGAGAGGAAAAAAACGGCTGTCAGGCCAATATTCCAGCAGGGAGCAATCTGCGAGAGAGGGAAATGATTTAGAGGACAGCGCACAAATCTGCTGCTCAGTGGAACACGGAGAGGCCGACTGAGAGTGGAGGCTTGTTGAGGGGGTGGTTGTCAGAATTTGGCTTAAAAAAACCAATAGAAAACCTGTGGCGACAATAAATATCAACTGTTTTATCTCAATCTCCTCCTCCCACCATATGTCTACAATTTGTATTCATAAAAGAAATCAAACATAGTTTATCTGATCTACCAGAGCTGAACTCCCCCACCACACACTGCTCTAACTTGTTGCACATTTAATTTTACAGAGACCTGATATTACTATATTACTAATATTTAGATATTTGTAGATTTTTTCCACTGTTGTTATGTTGCTGTGTCCACGACAGAAACAGACTTCTTATCTGAAGGTTATTGATCCAATAGAAGCTGCATTTTTATCAGGGCTTGGCTTTTTCTGTTTTTTTTTCTTATTTGATTCCATCTCAGTTTGGAGTAGGTTTCCATGAAAATTCAATGGATTAACAGATTTACACATTTGCAGCTGGAAGTAAAACTTTGTGGGCTGCAGAAAAAGCTCAGAAAAACTGGGCACTTTGGCAGATTAGAAAAGTTCACTTTTACATTTTAGAATTATTAATTGGGCAAGTTCAGATATTATATACGTGATATATGTCAAACAAGTCTCTTTAAGACGTAATTCTTTTCTAATGTACGTGTTTGGGTTTTGTTCTCTTCAGACTGACCACACCGTGACTCCCTCAATCATCCCCGTCATTACCTCCACCAGCAAAAGACACGTTGCCGCACAAACGACGAAACACATGAAATCAAGCCGAAATTAAATCGTTTGAGGCGGCTATAAAAGCAGCTTTAATTCATAAATCTCCTGCATATAAGGCCAACACTTAACTCTCTTTGTGTGCGCCAGGAAAAAAACAGGCACAGGAGCCATTGTCCATTGAAACTTGCACAAATGTGAGGAAAACACACGTGAAATCCACAATGTATGGGTCAAAGTATAGTGACACTTTGAGACCCACACGCACGTACACACACACAGCATGCCCCGCAGCAGCCACAATAGCGTCTTTATGACATAAGCTCCTTTTCACAACAGTGCTTTAGAGAAGGCAAATGAGACTTTTCCTATAGCAGGCCTCCAGCAATAACAATTGACATCACAGGCCAGCCTACGTACAGTATGTTTCCCACATTAAACAGGGAGACACAGTGTAAGCTCCTTGAGAATGAGACTAAACAGTTTGCTGAGGCAGCGATTTTCCCTCCTGCTATGGCAGTTGCTCCAGTTGGGAACCATAATCTTGAGCGTGGCAAAGGGCCATTTCATTTGGTTACACGTCGGCTGCGAGCCAAGACAAATGAGCTACCTCTAACAATGTGGAGATATGATTGACCTGATTGGTTATGTCTGATATAGTGTCATCTCAGACTCAACAGTAAAATCAATAAGTTTGATCCCAGAAACTTTGGTAAACAGCAGATGCACAGAAAAAGTACAGCAGCTGGGCGGGACGGAGAGGTTTCACATGGCTCGCGCACGGGCACGCACGCACGCACGCACACACACACACACACACACACACACACACACACACACACACAGTGCTACTATCATTAAGTATAATGTGCACTTGAGTGTGAAACCTTGGGGCACAAATGCCAGCAGGCCGCGATGCTGCCGTCCGTCCACCATCTGAAGTGTGTTGGATTACGTGGCGGAAACCTGAGGTCTGATCCCAGTCAGCGTGATACCCAAGACCAGTGCCACTCCTCTGCACGCCCATCATCACTGAACACCACGCTCCACGCTCCTGCTAATCCAGTAGCGTGTACAGGACACAGAATACCATGTACAAATAGACATGAGCCAGGAGCATGTAAGGAGCATGTCATTTATGAATACTGGCCCAGGCGTTACAGCCCTGGGAACTTCATGACACAGGGAATGAACCTGATGTGTAAGTCTCACGAAGACTGGCTGCTCTCAGAGCTGTCCGTCAAGCAGCGCGCGTCTATTCTGAGCCACATCGTCGATATTCAGCCTCCCTCATTTTCTCTCTTTCTCCTTTTATTTCCACTGTTGCCTTTATCTCTCCACTGCGGACCCATGCGCTCACCACCATCTCATGATGACAACGGCTCAATTAAAGACTTCTTTGGGGCCAGGAAACCATGGCAACGCCCTACGTAGACAAGCTGGCTAGCGACCAATTGGATTTGGGCTTTGGCTTGGTGGGTGGGACCATGTTATCCTGGCACTCACTACTTCACCACAGGGTCATTTCAGAGGCCTCGCACCCCGAGCCGCGCTGCCACTCCCCGTTACTCCAAACCACTACGAGTGGTGAAGTGAGAGTTAGCTCGCCCGCCTTAAGAATGGGAGGAGCGGAGAGCGATCCAATGATGCTATGTAAATATGAGCTCTGAGTACGATACCACCAGGCTTGTTTGCATTTGTTTGATCTTTTTCATTCATTTATTTCACTTTGTTTAGCCACAGAAAAACAATCCTGTGACAGACTTCTGTACAGATTTCTGGAAAGGAAGGTCTGAGTTTTCCTCCGAGAAATCTTCAGTGCACTTTGTTATGAGGGAAAGCTTTGTTTTTCATTTCCGATAAAGAGTTATGATCTTACCTGGCATGAATACGCCTGATGTTTAATGAGGATGGGGAGGAGGAGCTGTGACAAGTCTAAGAAAATAAGCCTGATGGTGTCACGGTGATGTCATCTGGGTTATCAGGCTTTTTAATAAAAAGCTTGTGTTACAACCTGGGTGCATGAGGACTTAGGCGTTAACCAGGATCTAATGACAAGACACCATTGATTTGCATTAAGGGAAATGTAGCTTGCAGCTATTCTGGAGCTTAAACCAAACTAGAGTCAAACTAGAGCCACTGCAGCTACAACTCAGGCAATTTTTTTTTGTAACACATCACTCTATTACAATTCCAGACTCCCAGACAACTGGTATTGTTAAGGTTATTATTTTCTTATTCAGGCCTTTATATCTTCCAGTTACTATCTAACCTTGAGTGAAATGAATGTGCACCAATATCAAACTGTTTATGACTGAACAATGTGAAATTATACATGTCACATGAAAGAACAAACGTCAATTTCCTTTCTGTGGTTAGGATGAAGAACCACAACCACACAAAGTGAGATACTGTAGGTATGACTGTGCTCTCAGTTTATTTATCTGTTATGAAATGTGTTTGTGTTCGTCTTCGAAAGCTTGTGTGTCCTTGCACAGTGTGTGCACACTGTCCAAGGCAAAGCACAAAAACACATTGGCGTGTGGTTCTGATTTGTCATTCAGAGCAGCGCTTACTACTCTCAGCAGCAGCCACGAAACGGCCTCCGAGAGGCTCATGAGAACCGCACAGGAGACCCTTTCTTAGCCACAAACATTTCAGCAAATGTTCTTTTTCTTTTCTATCCTCTGATGAACAAATAATCATGGTGGGAGGAAGTGTTGTATGAAAATGAAAACGGAAACAACAAACACTAAAGATCTTTGTCATAAGTGCAAAATGGTGACCACACTCTGAAGGCGATTCGTGGAACATCAGAAGCAGACATCCATCACGAGTTAGTGCAAATAGTGTTTTTTTTGTTCGTTTTAGTCTGCAGGGAGTGCCAGAGGGGTGGGGTTTACGTTGTGACAATGCAGAATGTCAGGTTGACGGCAACTGGCACAAAAGATGAGTAAATCCATCTTCAAACACTTTCAGTGGATTGTAAAAACTTTCAGGCACTCATATCGTCTTATGCAGCAAACCCCACCCATCTGGTTCAGGATAAAACAAACCAAGAGATGTTTGCTAAGGACACTTGTGTTCCCATATTGACTCATTGCATTATACTAAGTACATTGCCAGTCGATGTTGAAGTTAGGCTTCATCTTAGGGCAGTTACTTAAAATATTTATATTTCTCAAATACATATTTCCTCATGAACTTGAGATGGTAAAACTTCTGCGTGGAGTCTTGTTTTCTAAATGCAGCACCATTCTGGGCGTGCAAGAGCCACGGAGTGTATCCTCGTATTCTCAATCCCCAGACATCAACAGAAGATAACCTCAGGAGCTGCTGAATTTCACACTTCGGTTTAAAAAAACAAAGCATCCCGGCTTGCCCATTCTAAACTCAACCAAATATATCAAATGCTCCAAAAAAAACAGTGCTCCGCAAAAACAAAACAGCTCTTTGAATCAGGGCTGCTGAAACACTCTGAACTGTGGGTATAATGAATGACACTCAACCCTGAAAAACAGGGAGACAAATACTTCAAGCAAAGACAATGGCTCAGAGAGCGATTTTTGTTTTTGTTGTATGTCTCTTTAAAGGTGGAATAAGCAGAAGAAAAATAAACTACGTTTTTGTTATTTGATATGAAAGTCACTGATGGCATTTTTGTTTTAGTGAAAGAAGAGAGAATATTTTTCCAGCTCTTATTTGACATTAAAAGGAAGGTGTCTGAGGTGTCCTAGATGTCGCTCGTCTTTCAACGCAACCATGCCTTCGGTTTGTTTCACACTGACGGAGAACATGAGCTCCTGGACATGCAGACGTGCTCGCATGTGATTCCCCTCTTCTGTAAAATCATCTGGAGCTGTGTAATTGCCGAAGCATCTGCTGCTGCGGCTGCTGAAGTCCAAGGCCACAGGACTGACTGAGAAATCAAGAGCCACCGGAGCACCAGAGTCAGTAACCTGGTCCCCCTATAGTCCTGCTAGAAATACCAAACGCCGTGACCTGACTGGATGAGGCGGAGAGGAAGACCACGGCACTTTAATCCTCTAATTTATGTCCACAGATTAGCAGAGAATCAACTTTTGGAGGCTGCGTCTGGCGAAGCTCAGATGTCCATCAAGTGCAACGGAGAAAAACACTCGTCTGGGTTATGTCTTTGAACAATGATTTGATCTGCTTAAAGTTACGAGGAGATTTCCATTAAATAATAACCTGTGCGACTGATCTACATTTAAGAGTTTTTTTCTTTGTTTTCAGAACCATGTTTCTCTGGAGGAAAAAAACAATTTCTTCAAGGCCAACAGTAGATCTTGTAAGAATATTTTTTTTGTCAAGCAGCAGTAAATCAATCTACTTTCTATTTTAATTTTACTAAAAATCAATTACTTTATTTTCTAAAAGACTTAATCAAATTGTTCATCATATACTACAGGTATTAATTAAACTGAATATGACATCAGGTGGGGGATGTATAACTTAAGTGGTTCATTGTTCAACCATTTCTCCACTTGCTATTCTTTGCTGGATCCAGTTTCACAAATCTTCGGAAGATTTTATTGTGGTTTTGTTTAGGTCATTTCATTCCATCCCTGTCTGCAGCCTACCTCACTGGGATGCTCTATTTTATTTTAGTGCGTTTCCTCTGCACAGTCACATCAATGTGCAAATGTTTGCCGAGAGCTTCAAATACTGTAGGGGTGCAGCAACTACAACAACGAGAGAAAAGTAAAGCCTGAGCTTTTTTGATGTTCATCAGTTTTTTATCACGGGCAATGAACAAACGACTCTGAGCAGACCAGACAAACGGCAGCACTCTGGGATGTGTCGACGGAGAGTGGGATCGTGAGTTTTTTCCATTTGAGAGGAAAAAAGTGAGAGCGAGCAGAGAGACTAATGTGCCAAATTGTTCATAAATCACAAACCACACAGGGAAACAGACACAAATGACACTACAGACAATATTCAGTCGCATAAGTCTAATATGGATTCAAGCCAGCCCTTGTTTTTGACCATAGGACGCCAGGTTTGCTTTAACAGTTTAGAAGTCATTTGTTGTCAAAGGTTTTGTGCAAACGATGCCTTTGTAAATTATACAGGGGCGGGATAGTTGTTGTCAGTGTTACACACATGACAAGACAGACACACACAAAGAAAGTCAGAGAGAGAAAAAGGCCAAGGAAGATCAGCTGTATATAAACTTGAGCTGCCCTGCCTACATTATGTTTGTAAAGATGCAGAATGAAGAGGATGGAGGAGTCGTGTGAACTTTTGTGTTGAAGCCGAGCCGGTGTGCCAGGTAAGCTCTCAGTCTGGCCTTTGTGATTGGACGGTGGGGAGCAGGTGGTGGAGAATCGGTAGGTTACCCCGGCCATTGAAAGAGAGGACGGAGGGAGAATTAACGCGGTGTCTTGTTATTCTCCACTCCCGGGAAAAAGGAGGAAGCTGTTTCCAAGGTTATGTGGTGGTGGAGAACAGAGGAGAGATCCACAGAGCGGTACGCCCACACAGCGGGGTGTGCACGCACACTCGCACACACACACACACACACACACACACACACACACACACACACACACACACACACACACACACACACACACACTCACACACACACACAGAATAGAGAGAAAGAAAGAAACATGCATTTATCACCTAACTAGAAGGACATGCATGAATACATGCAAACAGGTAAGGCCATGCACACAAACAAGAACACACACACAGACTGCACACACACACACAAACACACTCAACTCTCGTACAACACATGTAAAAGTGCTCTGTATATAATGTCAAATGCACATGAGCACACACAGAGGACAATCTGACTGGTTTTATTTACAATGACAACCCAAAAGTCCATAAATACAAGCCCACACAAACACACTGTCCATACACACACCTAAGCTTGCATTGTGGTTGAGAAACTTGTGGGCATTTGCCAGCGTGCTTCAAGTGCTCATTCTGCCGGGGCCTCAACCTTTCTTTTTCAGCAGCAACACTACAATTTGGGTGTGCCGTTGGGCCCACGATAAGTATAGGCTGACTAATATGCACTTAGGACCCAGGGAGAAATACTTAGGGCTAAATGTTTAATTTGTGTTTGTACAACACATGTCCAATTTGGGGACTGGTGTCTTTTTCATAGAGCCCAAACACAAATAATTAGGAGTCTCCAGATCGGACACAGGCTTAAATGGAGGAGCGACCGTTTTCTGATGAAGGTGAATGAAAAAATCTAAAATAAACATGTGGACTCGCTTAAATCTACAACAACACGGTCAGTGAAAATAAAATAACAGTATCTATAAGGGGGGGGGGGGGGGGGGGGGGGGGGTTACAAATCATGAAGCATCCTAAAAAACTGAAATGAAATCATTTCCTTCTTCCACATCAAGATGTGACGGGTGTGTGATAAAGGGCAAACTCACACTCTTCATCTCAAAATTCAGATCCCCTCTCCACGCACACCCTCTTCATCTCACTCTCTTCTTCTTCTCTCAGCTGTCAAATCTGCTAATCTTTTCAATTTGCTCCCTCTTTCTGCCACTAAATAGTCCCTCTGCGTCACACCGTGAGGAGACGGCCTCTCGGGGTCCAAGGAGTTTATGTGGCACATTAGAATAACATGTGAGCGATGGCTAGATTCCTAAGAATGGGAATCAGATCCTCCAGGTTGGCCTTGCATTACATTAACACCAGACTGCACATTTTTTCGAGGCTTGATGGTGGAGGGGAATTAAATAAATTCATATTGACGTTTACAGAATTTAGTTTATAATGAATGCGTTGTAGTGATAATTATAAATGACAGACAAACTTTAGTTGATGGTGGAAAAAGAACAGAAGCCGTTCTGCTTCTGTTCTTTTTCCACCATCAACTAAAGTTTGTCAGATAGAAATGTAATCAGCAAATGTAATATATCTATTATAAGAATTCTATTAAATCGTTATTTTATAACATCCCTCTAACTTTGACTGTAATTACTTTTTTATACTATGGAATTCAATCCGTAATTTAATTTAAACGACAAAAATCTGCATCTTTTATGTCATTTTATCCCCTTTTTTTTAATTCTTAAATGTCAAATATTCAAATGTGTTCCATGACGCGCATTTTACGCACGGCTCCGTGGCGGACCCTGTGTGGGACCACACACTGACCGGCCGCTGTGCTGTGTGCGCTGCGGGCTCGGCCGCCTGTCGTCAGCGGCAGATCCTCACAGGAGAAACGCAAAGAAAAAGAGAAGAAGAAGAAGAAGAAAGGAAAAGAGCTGCAGGTCTCCACAGCGCAGAGAGCGCGGACACATGCAGTCCCGGGACAATGTGCTGAATTGGCAGCCTATATATAAGTCTGCCATTTGGACACGCTAATGCCCCTTTACCTTATGAGGGAACTTCAACCCGCAGCACCTGCTCAAAACAAAATGCCATAGGAGATCAACTTCAGCGACCCCCGCCCCCTGCCTCCTGCTCGGATTGTTTTTCAGACAGACACTCTCACTTGCAGGAGAAGAGAAGAGAGTGGGGGGTGGTCTATAAATTGTTCTGCCACGGTCCAAACAATTAAACAACTTGTTGGAAATTGTGATTTACTGCGTAAAGGCCGCTGCACGGCAGGTCCCAACTGGCAACGGGAGGATCTGTCAAGCTGCGGCAATTACAACTGTGAACAGGGGAGAGATTTGATGTGCAAACCAAAAAAATGTGGATGCGTTAAAACAATTAGACCGATGCCTCCTCTCTGAGAAACACAGCGAGGGATTAAGATACAGGCCAATGTCTCAGAAATCACTGAGACAATTATCCGGACTTTGCGTTCCCTCTTTCAAACTCATCTCTACCATGTGAGGGTCATCTCTCCTCGCTCTGTTTAAAAGCTCCTTATCTGCAGGCGAGCAGCGGCTTATCTCGGAGGTGTAGTGTGCCTCTGAATAGGGGGAACACCCTGAAGTGACTCTATCAGTCTCAAACAGGCCGTTGGCGTGCGCCTTGTCCTCCCGTACCCCCGGTCACATCCTCACCGTGAACCCGGGGGAGGGGGGAGCAAACTGATTGTCCGGGCTGCAGCAGGCTCCTCGGGCCCGGGGGGAAGAAACTGTGGCCCGTGCACGCATGGCTCAAGTTCACTGCACACCCGGAAAATTCACTGCAGCAGCTCCGTCTGTCACTGTGTCTCTCGGGCTGCGCGCAGCTGACGAGTGGAGCTGACAGCGGGCATCGAGCAGAAAGTGAGGACGCACGGTGCAAACTGTTCTGAACGATGTGACACGAAGAGAGGCCGTGGTGAAGCTAAAGAACAGAAACTTACAGAAGGATCTCTTTACTCCGGGCTGGGACTCGGACACTGTTTGCCCCCGGTATTGTCTCCCCCGCGGATCCGCGCGTCAGGACTCCGGGTCTATTTTAACGCATGACTCACGCATTCTTGCAGGGTCAGTCCCCGTGAACTCCAGGGGTGGGAAAGTTAACTCGGGCCCTGAAGACGCCCCCCTCTTCCTCCCGCTGTTGTACCCTCTCGATTTCTATTTTCTCTCGATTGTATTCCAGTATACATGTGAAGGGGGGGAGGGGGGGGAGGGGGGGGAGGGGGGTGGGCACGCGCTGGGAAATGTGAGTCTATGCAGGAGCTGAGGACGCGCACGGGGACCACAGAGGTCCCTGATTCTGGGCAGAAGGCTACCGCTGTGTGGCCGAAGAGAAAACTACCGAACATCATCACCACACACACACACACACACTCACACACACACGCGCGCGTAAATGTAACTGCCTTAAAAAGTTTTTAATGATTTTACGGACAGCTTATTTACTTCAGAGACTCTTTCCTCGTGTCCCCCATATGTTTTCTGGGATAATTGAACCGTTTCGTGGGGCCACACAAGCCGCTGAACCACTTCTGTTATTAACGCGTGACAGGGATGTGCAGTGGGAGGATGAACCCCGTTAAACGCAGGATTACCTTCTGCTTTCCTTTTCATAATAAAGACCTTAACGGCATCTTTGCATGGCTGACATTCATCCTGGAAACATTTAATTTAGGGTTCATGGTTTAAAAAACGTCAACTGGGTGAAGGAGGTGAAAATGAATTAATGAAGACAAATCAGATTTATGTTCATATTTCTGTGCTTTTCCATAACAGAGATTAAATGTTTGAATGTTATTCCGTATGATGTTTCTAGCATAAGCTCTAAAATGACACTCAGTTCAAAGTAGTGAACATTTAAAAAAAGTTTCTTTTATAAAAATGTATTTCCGTCTAATGCAAATCTGTCAACCACATGGTTTCTGTGTGCCTTTCACATGCAACATTGGTTATTATAAGAGAAAATTACTTTACTTTACTTTTGTCCTACAATTAATACGCACATAATAATAAGGTTATTACTAACTAACTGTCACCCTTTTATTACAAACTTAAGTTTACGAGTTTTCGTGCCACTGATTCAGGTTTTAGCTATAATATTAATTAATAACACCACTGACTATTTGATTGAACTTTTATAGAACTTTTCTTAAAAAAAACAGAGTTGGAGCGTGTTATTCTGGGCCATGTGGAGTGACCCGAGTCTAATCACAGCCGAAAGCTGCCCGAATCTGCTGCTGTCATCGCTGTTTGTTGTGCAGGAGCTGAGATAACCGGAGCGCGCCGCGACTCTCACAGCGAGCTGCCCGGAGGACGCGCCGGGCGGACGGTCCCGGGCGCAGAGCGGCGCACTCCGCACCTACGATGCAACAGGAGTTTTTCCTCTTACCTTAACTACACGGAATCGATCCTCGCGGCGTCTGTCTTGCAAAACCTGGCTCGATGCGACGGCGACGGGGAGTTTCAGCGCAGAGACCGAACAAGAGGAGTCAGTTCAAACAGCCTTCAAATCCCGTGCGTAAAGTCACCATCGCTGCTGGAGCGTGTCAGGGACTTTGGTAACTCCTCTGTCTGCGCTCCGCCGAGGATCACAAGGTGCAACAAAACACACCGACGTCGGTGTCAGAAGAGCCGCTGAGCCCCAGGAGCTGTCATCTGGAGGATGCGTGTGTGTGCGCGTGGGTTTCTGAAGTCAGTGAAGTTACTTCCCGTCCAGCAGTGTGTGGAGGTTAAGTGAGAGTGTGGGGCAGTGTCGGGTAAAGAGGCAGAGGCAGGATAACCCCTCCTCTCTCTCTCTCTCTCTCTCTCTCTCTCTCTCTCTCTCTGTGTCACACACACAAACACCCTCACACACACACAAACACACAGACACACACACATTCTTGTACTTCTATCTTATTAAGGACACTCATTGGCATAATTGCATTTGGCATAATTGCATTTGCTAGCCCCTAACCCTAACCTAAACCCAATTCTAACCCCAACCCTAAATCGAGTCTTAACACTCAAACAGCCCGTTGAAAAATGTCCTCACTTTCCAAAAATGTCCTCCGTCCGTAGCTTTATGCTCCAAATATATAAACACACTCTCTGTATCTGTCTGTCACTTGCTTTGTGTGATTCTTTATCCATTAAAATATAAAACACTTTCTATTCACCCATGTTCATCAGTTTAGCAAACTGTCTTCACCTATTTTCTCTGTGTATGCGCGCGCGCGTGTGTGCCTGTGTGTGTGTGTGTGTGTGTGTGTGTGTGTGTGTGTGTGTGTGCGTGTTCGTGTATGCATGCGCGCACTAGTCACCTGCATCAGTTTAGTCTAAATAAAACTAAATAAATGCTTTTATTACTTTTTGTTATGGACACACATTTTCTTACCAATATTTTCTTATATGTCAGAAATCACTCCAACTGAAAACGCGTATTCTAATGAAGATAGATTCTTAGATGGATTGAAAAAGAAAAATTGATTTGTGGACAGAAATGAGCAGATTAATGTGTTAAAGTTTCCCGTGTGCTGATATTTTGCACATGCGATTAATTTCTCAACATTGATTGTTTATCATTTAAACATTTTTAAAGTCTAATTAAATTCAAGATAAAGTCCGTTAATAAAACAAATAGCCGCCTTCTCTTTTCCATCATGGCCAATGTAAGTGGGATTAATCATCGTTCTGATACAGAAAAATGAAATATTATTTGATCGAAATTAGCACAGGAAAACATAACGTGTGGCCTCAGTTTGGTTGGACACAGCTCGTTAAGTCCATTGAAGAAGATTTTTGACGTCAAACATAAACTCTTGTGCATGACTGTGCTGTGGAAGGGTTTAGTTTGGTTGTCCTGTCAGAGGTGTGAGCTCCTCTGGGCTCACTCGTTATTACATCTACTCTCACGCCACCTTTTGGTGGTTTGACTGCAGGTCATCAGTGGAGGGTCATTTTACACTGTACGTGTGAGGAATGGGAATATAGACAAATAAAACGCCAATATTTAAGCTGTAATTTGATTTGGTCCACGTGAGGCTATACTGAATAAACCTCCACTGCTGGCTATTGATTATTAATTTGTCAAAAATATGTATATACATATATATAGTATATAATAATTTGTTTGTAAGCCCTTGCGTCCTTTAAACACAAGGGTGTTATAAACACTATTACTACTGCAACTACTACAACTTCTACTACTACTACTACTACTAATAATAATAATAATGTTGATAATAATAATAATAATAATAATAATAATAATAATAATAATAATAATAATCTTAAAAATCTAAATTTCTCTAGATGATCATTGAAATCACAGATAATTAATTCATTAACTACCCTTCTATAAATGACATGTGTTGTCGAAGACATGTATTATGAGCCAAATGCAGTAGGCCTATTGGATTAGGCTACTGTACTGTTCTATTAAAGATTCCTCCCACATATGTTTTGAGTCAGAAAAGTAATTTGTGTCTTTATTAGAAATTGTTCAAATTAGGAAATTCTGGTAAAATGACATCAGCTCATACTTCAAACAAATTCCCAGAATATTGTTCACAAGATGCCTCCTACTTCACTGCAAAGTCCGTTCTCAGTTTTCATACTGACATACAATAAGCCAGTTACACTGAACTATGATCGAAGAGGTGTCTCAACATCACGATTTAAAGTCAGCTGATGTGAAAACACCCTCCCAGTGTCAAACTCTGCACACTGAAGCTCAAACATACAAGCGTAAGTAAAATTGAGCAATTTAAAATAATAATATCAACACAATTTGGACAGTAAATATTATCATTTATTGTGCTTTTCGAATGGCACAGGGATATTTATTTGTAAACATACATGGAAATAAAAATGATGGAATGCAAGAGGTAACATACCTGTTGTTATTATTATGACTTATTATTACAGAACAGTTTTGTTGGACTGCATTCGTTTATGCAAAGTGTACCTAATAAACTGACAACCGAGTGTACTGTTGTATCACAGACCCCCAGTGGGCGGCAGCACAGAGGCGAGTCTGCAGCACCAGCGAAGAAGAAGACGACACTGAGCGGTGTTGACAAACCCAGCTAGCTTGTGCTAGTTCGGTGATATGGTGTTTTATTGACATTTTACTGAAGCTTTCGTTCACCATGAGTTCCCCGGAGGGCAGACACGGAACCAAACGACCCGCTTCTCCAGATGAAGTGAGTGAAACTGTGAGAACTGTGAATGATCCGCAGAAAAAAGCTACGAGTTTCTTAGACGAGGCTAGCATCGTGTTAGCATGTTTGCTAACGTCGGAGCTTTACCTTGAAATCTGACCACGTTCCTTTTTTGGTCCTGGACAAAGTTTACTAATTATTCAAGTTGGTTAAAAACTTTAATGCACTGAACATATCACACATTGTATTAGATAGAGTCAAGTCGATTTACGATTAACCGTTAGAGTGTTTTTATAGCAATGAATAATGACTGGATCTTACATATTATTTGCCATTTACTACATTACTTACATTATGCACACAGTTGTAAATAAAAGCATTAACACGGGTTTAACAGTAAAATGTATAATGTGTGCAAAATGTTTCAAGTCTTATTTGTGCTAATTCCTAAAATATATTTTAAATAAGATACAGGTCACTGCCCTGGTTACATGTGTCTTTACCAACCACACAGGTTAGCAGGAACAGCTAGCTAAAGCTAATTTCAGTGTTTGTTTACTTCTCTACTTCTTTACAAATGTCTGAATTTGACGCTTCATGGTCTCATTTTCTTCAAGATCTTTTTCTTCCATGACTTTAGTGACTCTTTTAATGAGCTTAACCCTTCAGATATTTGACAGTTCCACTTTAAATGAAGATAAATATGATCAAACATACCTCCAATAGATGATAGTAACCTCCTCTTGCTCCAGCGGTCACGGTGTCACTTGTTCATCCATGCAGTGTGAGACGTCAGAGGGGAACTGGATGAGTAGCCCTGTTGGTTAGAAGACAGCCTGCACTGCAATGTAAAAATAGTGTATATATGTAATTTACATATAATTTAACTGTAAATTCCTGAGCGCCCTGTTTTTGGTGGAATTGTTGACTCTTCTTGTCTCTCCTTGGCAGGATGGATCTACCCAGTGGTCAGCAGCGGATCTGGGAAGCAATGAGAGGAAACAGAAGTTCCTACGGTTGATGGGCGCGGGCAAGGTTTGTTTTGCATCACTTTGAATTCAGTTCACATCATCGATTAAATGAATAAAATGTTTCTTTAGTTTGTTATAGTCGCTATAACCTTTGGAGAAGTTGTGACCGATGAAAATTGAATGTTTCTCTTCTACAGAAAGAACACACAGGACGCCTCATCATTGGTGACCACAAGTCTACTTCCCAGTTCCGTAGTGGTAAGCTCCATTTGTAAAAGGCTTTATTTGTTGTGTTCAAGTAAAAATGTGTCCAAACTCAAACTACTGTCCATGGGTAAGTGGCATGCACTTACCCATGCTGCCTCATCCTTAAACCCAGTGCAATTAACCCGGCTCTCCCACTACACATCCGCCGTACAGATCTATCCATGCATGGATAGGCCTGTAATGGCTGGGTGTGCCTGCTGTGACTGGTGTCTCCTCTGCAGGGCAGGAAGATAGGAAGATGAACGAGCAGCTGGAGATGCAGTACCAGCAGGGCATGGATGGGAAACTGTCCGGCCGGAACCGGAGACACTGCGGCCTGGGTTTCAGTGAGGTGAGGATTCATCCAGACCAGGATGAGAGGGCAAATAGAAAACCAGGAGTAGATAAAGCATATCTATATGGATTTTGGATATTAATATAAACCAGATCCACTATATTGACAAAAGTATTGGGAGGAGCTTATATGACATCCCATTCTAAATTCATTGGCATTAATATGGAGTTGGTCCCCCCTTTGGCAGCCCAAAGGTGTTCGATGGGGTAGAGGTCAGGGCTCTTCCACACTAAACTCGCCCAACCTTGCCTTTATGGACCTTGCTTTGTGCACTGGGGCACAAAGTTGGAAGCATAGAATTGTCCAAAATGTCTTGGTAAGCTGAAGCATTAAGATTTCCCTTCACTGGGATTGAGGGGCCTAGGCCAACCCCTGAAAAACAACCCCATGGTATTATCCCTCCTCAACCAAACTTTACAGTTGGCACAATGCAGACAGGAAGGTAAGGTTCTCCTGGCATTCGCCAAACTCTGACTCGTCCATCAGACTGCCAGACAGAGAAAGCGTGATTCATCACTCCACAGAACAAGTTACCACTTCTCCAGAGACCAATCTCTGTAAAGGCATGCTTTACACCGCTCCCTCGACGCCTGGCATTGTGCTTGGTGATATAAGGCGGGCATGCAGCTGCTCTGCCATGGAAACCCATGTCATGAAGCTCCTGGTGCACAGTTTTTATGTTAATGCCAGAGGAGGTTATGAAACTCTGCAGTTATTGACTCAGCAGAGCGTTGAATTCAGTGAGCTCTTTAGAACGACCCATTCTTTAACAAATGTTTGTAAAGCCAGACCGCATGGCTAGGTGCTTGATTTATACATCTGTGGCAATGGGACTGAATGAAACGCCTTAATTCAATCATTAAGAGGTGTGTCCCAATACTTTTGTCCATATAGTGTATGTAATTTAACATTACACACAAACCTTTTTTTTCTTTCTCTCTTTAACGCAGTGTCCAAGTGAAACACTGTCCATCCACACATCTTCTTTGTATTCTTTCAGCATGTCTATTCATTTGTGAGGAAAATTATTCATGAGGTTCATGGTCCTGTGAAAGCCCTTCTGTCAAATACGATTTGTTATTTGAATAGTTCCCATGTAAGTATATTGTGGTGACCTATGCAACATTCAGTATTTAAAAGAGTGAACTACATAAAGCAAACACATGATAATGGATCACAGTTGAATAGTAGACAGATGGCTGCTACGGGTTGCAATTATTTTACAGGTTAGTCTAACAATAAAGCGACGTCAGAACCAGGGACAGTAAGTTTTTCATCTAAAGCTTGATGACAGAGTAAAAGAAGAGAAGTTGTGCAGCTCTGTCTCGAGCCGTCAGTATCCGCCTCACACAATGACATTATCACTTAAAAGATGTTTTTCACTTTCACTGCATGAGACAATGACCGATGAAATGTGGCATGGGAGTTAGCAGCCCTGCTCAAATTGAGTGAAATTCTGTGTGCAGAATAGGGTGTGACTGCCAAAGAGCACACACAAAACTGTCATAAATAGGAAGGTAAATGTCTACGCCCAGTGTTAAATAAGCCCAGAGGCTAAATTACCAACATGATAGTTAGGGAGCGTTCATGAATTCAATCTGAAATGGTCCGAGCATCATCTGAATGGTTCAGAAATTCAGTTTGAGATGACTGCAGGGGCTTTAGGCAAAGAATGACATTCAGGGCACAGTCACACACGCGTGAATGCAAAAAGACTTTGTTGGTCTGCAGATTTGCTTCACCACAGGAGGCAAATGTTTTATTCAGCCTCTCACGGATGCTGATTAACAGTAGAGGTGTGCACTTTCACTAGCCTCACGATTCCATTAGGATTCAGCAGTCAGCGATTTGAATGCACAACGATGCATCTCAATGTATCGCATCCACAATTTTGTATATTACTGAACATAGCTGCTTTTTCATCAGCTAATACAATCAGTCAGACAAATATGAACTATACCACAGCACTGATGAGAATTACTCTGCAGGTCAACAAGTGCCTCTGCTCCTCTGGTGTTTTCTAATCGTCACACTTAGAACTGATCTTTATAAAAACCTGCTGAATTCATATTTATGTTCCTGGATAAACGAGGCGTCGCTTATTCTGTAATAATGAAGTTTAAACACAGCGTTACGTCGTAATCTGAGGGAAGAACGTCTGTCTGCAGGAGTGTGTGTGTGTGTTCATCTGTCCCTCTTCACACACAAACTGATAATCACATGTATTTAGTTATTAATCAATGATGTTGGATCATGACTCTGGATCGTTCCGGTCACTTTAACCCTGATGTCCCGTCTGTGTGCTTCATGTTACGTCTCGTGTTGTGTAGCAGGTTTAAACATGTGTCTAATAAACTCTAGAGTGAATCAAACAAACACAAACACAAAGAAAGTCCTAATAACTTCTGATCGGTGAATATTTGACTGATCACTCCAGATCCATAGATTTAAGAGATCATGTTGTCTCACAGATTATTTGTGGACAGACAAAAATCTATCTTCATCTTCAAAATCTCATGTTTTTGTTGTTATCCACAGCCTGAGCCAGAGCCAGATTCGCTCCCTGCTCCACCAGTGGACAATCAGACAGAAGAACCTGAGCCAGTGAAGTCCACTAGTGAAGAAGAACCCACAGACGCCCAGGACACAGACTGCAGTCCCGTCAGTAAGGAACAGACCTCAGACCTGGCTGAGCGCGGCTCTGACAGCAGGAGCGAGGAACCGAAACCCGGCTTCAAAATGACCTTTGTGAAGTCGGTATAGGGCCAACGGGAATTACTTTTTGTAATCTCAGATTTGTACATTTTGACATTATTTGTTAAACTGTTGTCGATCACCCATCATTGTAGTTCTTCGACTATGTGGAAAGGAGTTCTCTACACAAGCACTCATCTCATCGTGGTGTGCATGTTGGCATAAAATTCAGTCCGCAGGTTAAGTTTGGTTAAGTTGTGTTAGATCGTGATTAGATGCCGAATGGTCCAGTTCTTATTTTGTTTAAACATCAATAAAGGGAAGTGTCGCTCAGCTGTACTTTCTGTGGAAGCTCTCAGTTCGATCAGTATCATGAAGGTTCTGCTGGGGGGGGATGTAAACTGAGCCGAAAATCCTAATGAATGGAAACGATGTAAAATTTAAAATCATCAGAAGGCCTCTGTGGATTTCCTCTCTAGTGAGGTTGTTAATTTTATTTTGACATGTATGTTGAAACTATTCACTGAGAGATGATGGAATATAGTTTACATGGAAACTGGTAATGCAGATATATGTACATATTATGTGTGTATTAACCAGTGCAGCCAAACGGACAATAACTGACATGTCTAAATCATTTCAGGGTTGTGTACTTCAAACATATTTCATGAGTTTCTTGAAAAATTATGATCTGTCAGATTTAGAATTGTATTTTATCACTTTAATAGTATTACATTCACTGAGAACACCTTGAGGACGAGAACAGGTGAATTTCGCTGTATGTGCATTTAGACAAGTGTATTTTGAGTAAGTGGGTTGTAATAAATAACCTTCAGGCCTAATTTCATCTGTGCTCCACATTTTCTGGGTTTCAGAGTCACAAAGCTGTTTGTAGGTAAACAAGTTTTACTCTGTTGATAATATATAAAAATGTTAAACCCTGAGCAGAAACATGTGGCAGTAAAGTGTGTGTGTGTGTGTGTGTGTGAGACAAATCTATCAAAAGAACTGGATGCAATTATGTGCAATAGGACATTAAAGCAAGAGTGCACAAATAAAGCAATATCATTAAAATTCCTCCTCAAACTTAATTAACTTATTTCAAACATAAAAAAGCTACATTTAAAAAATTGGTTTTAAACATGCTCCTAATGAAATTCTCTACCTTTATTCACAAGCGTGGTCAGTTCATGTATTCATGTTCAGAGATTTTTTAACACTTGCACCCAAAACCCTGCGCTAACACTCAAGTAGCCCCTGCTTGTGCTCTTCTCTTTGCTTGGAGTTTTTTGTGCAACCAACAGAAGGCCAGCTGTAGTTTTGAAGAGTGAAATGGTCCCACAGGGGCTGTTTGAGTGCAAGCGCAGTGGTTTTGAGTCCTGTTCTCAAACTGAAAGACCACACTATTGAATAAAAAAAAAGGCAAAGAAAACATAAATTCGA
The DNA here is from genome assembly GCF_009819705.1 of Hippoglossus hippoglossus. Lineage (NCBI taxonomy): Eukaryota > Metazoa > Chordata > Actinopteri > Pleuronectiformes > Pleuronectidae > Hippoglossus > Hippoglossus hippoglossus. The sequence continues at coordinate 20,209,444 of NC_047156.1, forward strand.
CAGTGGAACCAGATCTGAGTACAGTGATGTCTGTGTAGTAAAATATCAACTCATATTTACTACAGATATTGTAAAACTAAGGTAAACTAACATAATGAGAACAGGGTTGAGATCATCGGCCGTCATAATCACAGCTAGTTTTTTCTTTTTCAAATCCAAAACCACATTTACTGTTTGATTTGGTTTCTCTTTTAATTTCCTGCAGAACACCAGTGAAACATGCCAGTTTCATTTTTCTCCCATTACTGCTGAGACAGTGCAGATTTCCTGGTGACACTCAGCCACAAAAACAAGATGTACTGTGTGGAGCTCATTGTCTCATTCCTTGAGATTATTACGCCTCAGAATCAAACACTGAGCAAATGATTCTAACACAAGATTTACTTGTTTTCCACTTTTGAGGACTGAGGCTGGATATTTTTGACTGCAAATAAGTCTCAGCTGAAACAAAGTGAAAACACAGCAGCTTCGACTATTTTTGTTGAATAGTAATCTGTGCATCATTCTGCATTATATAAGGCATTATATAGAACATGGAATATACAACATCTACAGGACACTCGGAGCCTTCATCAAGAAATCAACAGGACTGTGGAAAACGACCTGAGAGGCCAACTCAAAGCTAACTGAACAAGTTGCCATCAAGTGGAGCATTTACCAAAGAGATGCACTGTCCCTGTACTCCACAAAGAGTGGAGCAACCAGCAGCCACCTCCTTCACATGGGTGACATCAAGCTGTGTGTGTCGGGAGAGGCATCAACTGATCCACATCCCCAGAATCTACAGCAAACATATCAGTGTCATCTGCACTAGATCAGTGAGGTCAGATGGTAGAGACACGATGATCAGAACTGAGGGGACTGAACTACCAGAAGGCAACAGGTGTCCAGGACGGCGACAAATACCTTGAGATCCCACAGGAAACCATGAAGAGGCCAAAGAACGTCGGCCTCAGCCAAAGACCTACACAGAGTGAGGCACTGTCCTAACAAGGCCGAAGGAGGAGGGAGAGGCCACTGATATCAGGACAAGGAAGCTCCTCTGGGATGTGCAGATTCTGGATTCTTCATTCAACTCTGTGCCAAACTTGAACACCCATAATAAATGTAAATGTGCCTAAAACATGTACATAGACCAAAAATTGCTAATAATGAACATTTTATGGGGGAAATGTATTTCTAGTATTTCTATTTAAAGTACATTCTTACAAACTAAGTTCTATAATTTTCATTATCATTTTCCTGGCAGAACTCTCTAGATGACAATTAAGTTTATATCTTGTGTAAAACACCTCATTTTAGCTCAGTCTTATTTTCCTTTACCTTCACCTCTGCTCCTCCTCCTGCGGCTGTCCCCCCCCCTCACACCGACGCCTGCATTAACTTCACTGACCGACCTCGCTCTGTTACATCTGTCACACAGATGCTTTCACTGAGTGCGCTGCCTCTTTGGGACTTTTACAAAGTGTCTCCTCCATTGCTCCTGTTTGATGTCAGCACTTCTCCACCACATACACACATGTCAAACACTGTTTATCATTTAGTACAAGTGAATATTCTCTTGTGCTGAAGCACTTTGAACAGCTCTCTCTGTACAGGACAGGACGGATGATATAGAACATTATACTAAGACAAAACTGAACATCAACCTGGGCAACAACATCAAATATACATCAGCATCTATATGCCTTTAAATTGAATATTATCCTGTATGTGATATGAACATTATGACACATACAGACTTTTAATGGACTGTATTTATACAGCACTTTTACAGTCTTACCGACCACTCAAAGCACTTTACAGAACACGTCACATTCTCCCATTCACACACACATCATTCAGTACTTCTATTTCTATCCCACACCATTAGGGGCAGTCTGGGGATCGAACCACCGACCTTCTGGTTGGTGGACGACCCCCTCTATTTCCTGCACGACACAAATGATTGTATATTATAATATATTCTATTATATTTTTGACATTTCAAGGAAATAGACAACAAATAATGAACTTGTTTAATGTAATATTTATTTTGTGTGCTGACTATTGCCGCTCGAAGTCGACAGGAGCGTGATCGTTGGGGGACAGTGTTGAGAAACTATACAGTAGAAATAACACGATCAAAAATAAGCCACGTAATAAATAGTTAATGTGAAAACATTACTGCAGTTATCTGAGCATGTCGGCTTTTATTTCACTCTTTTTAGTTACTCGTAAAAACACAGAGCAAACTGCAGAACGGGTCATTGTAGATTAGTTTAAAAAAAAGAACAATTTACTTGTTTATAAATTATGACTTGACTGTGCCATGTAAGTGCAGAAGCAATGAAACTCGAGTCTATTTAAAAACTGCAACTCAACACACTGTTAGAAACATGTATGTAGCTCTTTGCCTCGTGAGCTTCGTTACAAGTGAATCTGTTAAAAAAACCGATTGGCTCCTTCCCTCCCTCCTTGTGTTTGGTGGCGGTGGTCGTTCCTGCGGGTCAGTGCTCTGCAGCAGCTTTGGCTGAGAAGAAGGAAACACAAGAGGAATTAAATCATGCAAACACACCTTCAATTTACAGACGTGTTCATACAAATGAACCACACATTTCATTTGCATAAGAATGTATGATTTTAACAGGTTTCCAGCAGCCTTCATGAGGGCAAACAGCTCCCAGTCTCTTTGAACAGTTTATAGTTTTGTGTTATTTAACATAATGTGATACCTCTGTCATCCTCCTCCACCGAGGAGGTTATGTTTTCGTCTACGTTGGTTTTTTGCAGGATTACACAAAAACTAACCTTTTCCATGAAATTGTGTGGAGGAGGACGGCTTGAACCAAGAAAAAACCCATTAAAGAATAAAGTTATTTTTTTTCCTTTTTCTTCAGATTCATCATTTTTTCAACATTTGTATTCATTTCTCAAAAGATAATTCATGTCTCTTGATGGAAAAAAATCTGACCTGTTTAGGGAAATGGAATTTATGAGTGTGTGAATTTTGGTGCAGAACTAAACAAAAATCCAGATCTAGTGAATTTAAATGTTGTTTCATAAGGGGCCAGTTGGGTCTTGGCAGAGGTATGACAAAACAATCTGTTTGGCCTATTTGGTCTAGACTGCTTTACACCAGTAAAATGTTATATTCACAGGAAACACAGGAGCTGCACAAAGCAACGTGCATAATAGTGTGAATATTCTTATACCTACAAGAAAGAAAAGAATCAAACGAAAACACACAACTCACACCAAAACACCACTTACACAAAGACAGGTCACCACATTTCCCTGAAGCAGCCCTTTCTAAAGACAAAGAAACCAGCACTCCACACAGATTTTCTTTTTACACTGACTTGATATGAACAAGGAAGAAATTCCCAACAGCAAACCAAAGGTGAAATGATTTTTACGCAGAAAGTTTGGTTGATGACAGATTCGTTTTCTCATAGATTTACTTGGCATAAAAGAAAAAAAAACAATGTTGTATGTACATCACTGGGACATTTTAAAAGAAAGGTGTAAGTGAGCGGAGTTCGAGGCTGGTGTAATGTAAGCTGTGCACATTTCGGGTCAGACAACAAACATAATGATTAATCCACAGCACAAGAAGGGGAAAATGGCAGATATACCTGGACCAGACATGCTCATCGACTCTCCAGCCACTCAGTCCCTGCACACCAGGGACAACGACACATCACATGATGCCAGACTTATTATGTTTCTAGATTCACTGTGTGTGTGTGTGTGTGTGTGTGTGTGTGTGTGTGTGTGTGTGTGTGTGTGTGTGTGTGTGTGTGTGTGTGTGTGTGTACATTCGTATTCATATCTTTGCGAGAATGAATTGGAGGTTTACACTCGCACAGCTGGACATTTCTGCAAAGTGAGGACATCACGTTGTCTTTTCTTCTCCATGAGGCTGTTTGAGGGCTGACTTGGTTGTGAGGTAAACGCTTGGCTTTTAAAACTGGGATGTAAAAGGGACGGCACATGCGGCCCATTTGAAGGTTGATGCTGAGGTTAGAGCTAAGAGGATGCATGTTGTTAATGAAGGGGTGCGTACTAACCTGCCACCAGTTTGCTCTTGCGCGATGCCTCTGAAGCCAGTGTCTGGGACACGTTCATGATCCTCTCCTGCTGCTTCAGAGCCGAGTCCAGCTCACTGAAGTCTAATGGTGCCGACGGCTGCATGTTGTGAACACTGTCAGGATGATACACACACATGAACAAGGTGTCAGTGTCCTTTAAAATCAATATCGAGGTAGTTTGAACGATCATGTTTCTGGCATTATTGTAAATGATATGTTACCATTTATGCCTCAAAAACAAAGATCCTATGAAAACGAACATGGCCCTAGTGGTGAAACTTTAACATCCTGACTCAACCTAGCTCCAGTGTATTTATTTGTGTGTCATCTACCTGGATCTGGCCACGAGGTTCTTGATGCGCTCGGCCCGACGAGAGCGTTCCTCCAGCTCCTCTGGGCTCACAGGCTCGTCAGGGTCAGACTCTATGTAGCGCTCCGGGATGGGAACCTTTTGTGGTTTGGACAGCTGCGTATTGGAAAGACAGTCTTATACTGGTGTCCCATGGATTCAGACCAGCTGTAGTGTATTGGATACTACAGCAAAACTAAATGACTTGTTGTATTCTTCCGATAAACAATGAATTATGAAACTTGCTTGGTAATATACTGTGTTAATCCCATGATAATATTAAAGAATTCCCTTTTAGATTAAGGGGTAGGATTGTTACGTTTAGTCAGAGGAGCTTAATCTGTGGATCTTAAATTAAAACCTTTAAAACAACTAACATGAAATAATCCAAATCAAGAAATCAGCTTTTGTCAAAATGGAAATAATCACATTTACAGAGTCAGGAGAAAATGTACTGTATGCAAAATGAAAAGAACATTATTCCTACTCACAAGATATCTAACCTGTCATTGTGATATTTCGATTTTTGAACGGTTTCAAATACGTTGATTTAAACACAAAAATAAATGGAGCGAGGCTCGGGAGCAAGTTCAGGCAGCCAACTCGAGCTGCACTGATCATGTGACCTGCCACACTCTCCACAACCCTCTATAATACACACCCTCCTAATTTGATGGGGTCTATTTAAGCTCCAAAGATTTCCCATCTCTCCCTTTTGCTTGCCTCTGCTGCCCTACGCCAGTATTGCTGCCCCCCCCCCCCCAGCATCCACCTGTGGGCCTGGCAGGGGTTTTCCAAATATTTGCTTATCACCCCCATTTATATCAATGCGATCATATCTGGGGAAGTGATGAAGTCGAAGCATAGAAGCCGAACACGATGTTCTGCTGCTGCAATAAACTTTTCAAAATAAGAATGTGATTGCTTTTTACCGATGTGAGCACAAAGTTCTGGAACAAGCACACACAAGGCTTTGAACAAGGTTGCTTCCAAACAAACCCAATGGAAGTCTGTCTCAAGAACCTGACCTAGACAGTCCCTGTGTGTCGAGCTCTCATACAGAGACACATTCAGAGGATTCAATCCCCTTGAGCATTTTCTCTTTCATGTACTGTACATCTTTTTTTCTCATGAGGGAAAGGCTGCGGATACAATGATAACTTTCATCTGAATTAATTTGGTCAGCAAATACACAAATATGAGGCTAAAAATTTGACAAACAAATTAGAGATAAAAGTGGGAAATAACACCCTTAGATCTTTTCCTGTTGTGTGAGAGTATGGATGTTGTCAAAGAGGAAGTGAGATGCATCACAACTGTGCAGGATTGTTATTATTTTCATAATCTTTATCATCATCTTTACCTCCCGGCTGATGTCCAGGTCGTAGTCAAATGGCTCCACGTCCACCTCTCGTATGTGGGCTGCGGTCAGCGTCACCCACTCATCAGATTGGAACCTGCCTCTCTCCCTCACTTGGTTCCATCCTTCATCGCTCTGACCCTCTGCCCCCAGTCGCTCCTCCCGCCAATCAAACACCTAGAAAGAGCCGGAGTCAGAGTTACGCAGACGACTCAGAAAAACACTTGCGTTCTGCCTACTGCATGTGGGTTCATAAGTTAAGTCAATTAATCCCCAAAACACCAGTGTTACTGAACAAATGTATAATATTAATTGATTTTGTGATCACTATTAGCAGCCCAAGTCATTTTATAGATCAGTGATGGTTAATAAAAAACATACTTACAACATGTTTACTCTTCAATCAAGTGAAAGCAAAGACAAAGTCAGATAGAGGGAGGGAGCAGTGGAAGGCAAGAAGAGCAGTGACAATCTTTCTGTGACTGGAAGCAGTGGCTAACATCGGTAATAGCACTGCTGTGGTGTTGGAAGAATTTAAACAATATGTATAAAAATGCTACATACAGAATTACCTCCGAGGCTTTTTGGTTACATATGTGACGTTGCTGCAGTGAGCTGTGCCTCAGGTAGGAGACAAATATGGTTTAATGTTTCTCAGCTTCCAAGAATAACTGGAGCAAGAAGTTTATCCAGACATTTGAAATATTGATGTGAAGTGTAATTATCACAGAGGAGACCCAGGCCGACGATTAGTCTGTGCACATCTTTCTCCCTTAATGTTCACCAGTGTGTGTGTGTGTGTGTTTGTGTGTGGTGAGCGGTACTTGTGAGTATCCATCCAAGGGGCATCAAAGCCATGCATGCATCGTTCCCACTTCAGTAGCCTGCAGCAGAGTCTGATCTGTTGTCGTGCTCACATGCTCTGAGAAACACTGCATCCCATGCCTTGTTGAGCTCAAGAGAATCAATTGCCCACACAAAAGGAGAGAGAGAGAGAGAAAGAAAAACCATGCAGACACAGATTCATCAACCCCCCACCGGATTAGGAAGAACACAGCCAAGAGGAGGTTCAGAAGCCGGAAACTCTTTATTGTCAAGTGCAAATCTCTACATGATAGAAAAGAAAAAGGGACAAGAGTTGTGCGTCGCTTCCCAGTTACACAGAATTAGTTGGTGATAAGCTGTTCACGTCTCTACGTTTCTATACTATCATTCTTCTCTTTCAACTTCCTGGAACTATTTTTTCTCTTTGATATTGTACGTAGCTGCGGAAGGATAAAATCAATACGGCAGAAAAGCGTTCCAGATTAATACTTGTCAGAAAAACAAGGAGAGGACAGCAGCGCCATCAAGAACCAAAACTGGGCTGTGACACGCACATGGTAAAATATTTCATTGGTCTGTCACCAGAAAATGACAGTTTTGTAATTTATTAAACAAAATATGAGTATGAGTTACATTTTTCTGTAAGTGTATCCTGCTCTCGCTAGTTTTTCCAGGATGACCAACCCTAGCTTTAAATTTGTTTAATGCAATTCAAAATGTTCCACTGTACATACTAAACTGTCCCTTGTGTCTTCCCACACACATTTCCCGTGACAAGATGTCTGCTCCTTGTTCATACTCATTATTGCTTTTCACCCCAGTTGCTCGGACCTTTCCTCTATATTTACGTTGCATAAAACAGCACAGCATAGGCCACTTAAAAAGTACTCAGATTAGAGCAAAGCTTCTCCTCCCAACTTTAGTCTCGGCAATGTCATTCTCAACCACTGTAAAACGACAAAAGTAAAGCTTCCGTAGAAGAAAAGGCTGTGTTAATGAGATGTTAATTCAAATATAAAACTGTGTAAACATGTTTTGCGCTGGTGGAGTGGATACAATAAAATAAGCTCTGGCGTTCATGGTTATATGCACTAAAACGAGGTGAAGATGTAGTGGCAGAAGATCACAGACTGTGTATTCCTGATTACAGGCAGATCTCATAGCAGTCTGTGAACCTGTGATAATACTTCCAATATATGTAGTTATATAATTTTATCTTGGCAGAAGTCTGACATTTTGAATGTTTCTGTATTGCTTTTCCACCTCAGGCATGTTAGCATTGCTAGCATCCTTCACCGAAACCAAGGGGCACATGCAGCGGTAAGCTAGCTTTAGGTCACATGTCAAAGTCGTCCTTTAGTCGTCTACATCTTCCTCAATGCTAGCTCTTCATCGTTCCTATGATTCTGCAGTGGAGACGTGTGTGCGTTAAACAAACCATGATTGATTCTAATGTCGATTAAAGGAGGTAAATTTGGGACAAAGGCAAAAGGATCATCAGCAAAAAAAGGCACTTGGATATATCCTGAAGAAAAGAAAGCAGGGAGGTATGATCATGATTGGTGCCACTAGCATTGCCTCTTTCTTCATTTCATCAACCTGAAAACTTCAATTTCCCAACATTTCCGCCACTCCTCTATATGTACTATATACCAAATCTCTACAAAATAGAACTGTACAACTGTGTACTGAAAATATCCCTCAGTAAATAAATAAAAGTGTACAAGTACACGGTATGTAGATGTACATAAATGGGCTCTTTTCTCTACTTCCTGGTGCTAAAACAGAGGAAGGTAGGAGGTATGACACCTTCCTTTCCCTCCTTTACTCAATAGATTTACATTCAGAATTGTGTCAGTGAGGTCCCACTAGGGGGCAGTGTTAACACGGTTCACTTTAACCCCCGAACCTTTAAAAAAATAAACAGGGAGCTACTCTGTCCCAGTCCAAATACACCAGCCAAGCATTGCATCTCAGTCCCCCTCGTTTTGTCTCCCATTGTTCTTAAAGCGTTAACCAAGCTAGCTAACCAGCTGCACCCACGTCCTGCCCATCAGGGTGTTAGTGCTTGCGGCCAATGTCAACAACCACTGGTTACATGGCAGACAGTGCTAGTGTGTTAGCATTCCTGCAAGGTTATTATGTGGCAGGATGGCTTAGCAGCAGGGGGGTTGAAGGTGGTGCTCCCTGTGTCTGCTGCTGCTGCGCCGGGGAGGGGGGTAACGTACGGTGGCCGGAGCGTCAGAGGAGGTGGAGGGCATCCTGGAGGAGGAGTGCTGGGTGGTGACGGCGGAGGTGGAGAGGCCCGTGCAGGAGCGGTCCCCCTGGCTGAGGTTCCTCTTGCGCTCGCGAACCAGCGCCTTCTGGTGGCGCTTCATCCGCTCCAGCTGCTCCTCCGCGGTCATTCGTCCTCGAGGCTGGCTGCTCGCGAGCTGCGAGGCTTCTGTGGGTGAGGACAGGCGCTCCAAGGCACTCTTAGGTCTCTCCTGGTGAAACAGGGAAGCAGGACAGACAGAATGCCAGGATGGAAACAAGGAGGGGATGGGTGGTTAGTAGAGAGGATAAAAAAGCAGTTATCCATTTTTCCTAGATACATTACAAACAACCTGATTTAGTTTAACCAAAATAACCAGTGTGAAAGGAGCCTGGGACCAATGGACCAAAACTTTGTCTGACCAAAAGAGGTGGTGTCGCTCCAGATCAAACTGAACCGTGGTTCAGATCATTTGCAGAGTGAAATCATTCTTTTGATCGACAGTTCAGACTTTCGGATCAATTGCAGGAAGTTAAGACAACATTAAACAATAGAAGAAGAAAATTAAGCTGTAGCTGCTCACAGTAGTCTTCACCAATTATATAAATGACACTGAACTATTAAACGACAAGGATGCTTATTTAACTATTATTGATACCATAATGATATTACTGGGGCAACAAAAGTAACAAAGTGAAGCAGTTAATTAATTTTCTCCATTCAAATGGAAAGCTACTTTTTTTCTATGTACAATTTTTTAAATATACAAATATACAAGTACAATAAGTGATCTACAGCTACAATCCAATCGATTTCAAGTATAGGTAGATGCAGCCAATGTAGGTGATAATAGGACGTATGTACGTATGTCATGTATGTATGAAATTAAATTATTTAGTCCACTCCCTAAATATGAAACCAAAAACAATTGGATGAAATGTAAATAATGTAACTGAGACATGAACCATGATCCAGACTTTCAGGAGTAAACTGCCCTTAATAAGGACATGATGTAAAGCAGAACCTTAATAAAGACATGATGAACCTAATTGTATCAATAGGTCGGATATTGTCTTTAACACTGGATGATGTTGCCCTTAAAACTGTTATTCCTGAACTTGCCATTCAAGTGATACTGCACACTTAAATGTGTTTATTTTTCAAGGCAATTTTGAATTACCAGTCACTACACCTAAAACTTAAGGGTTAAGTTACACTTTAAAGATAATAGTGAAAGTGACTCTAACCAGGCCCATGCAAGCACTGAGTTTCTCCAGCTGATCACAGGTATTATCTGACATCTCCATCCTCCTTGTCCTGACTCACCCTGGCTGCGGAGCTCCCAGGACCTCTCCTCAGGGTGACGTAGGATGAGATGGAGTTGGACTGGTTCAGATGAGATGAAGAGCCTGACAGACCTAGATCACATTTGATGTTGATGTTGACAACAAACAATTTCGTTTAGGTTGTGACAATGCAAAATAAATTCTAAAGGAAAAAATATAGGACTTGTACTTTAAGTGAAACAAAAAACCTTGCTCAAAATGTATCAACACTGGATAAATAATAACCGTGAGAAATCTACACATCTCGTCACAAATCTGGACCTTCTCTCTGAAATAAATTTACATATTAACTGACAAATATTCTTGTCAATGCAGTCTAGCTGCCAGCTGAAATCAACATTGCTCAAACTCACATCTTCAGCAGCAACAAAGAAAATAAAAACAAAAATTTGAATAAACCACATCACAGTAAACTTCTTGATAATTGAAGCAAAAAACTTTTATGCTACTCAGTATGTATGCATTTATATTTTAAAATAAGTTGTGTCCAGGTTGTTGGTCTCTAATGGGTCATCACTGGCCTTAATAAAAGGGTTTGATAAAGAAAACATTGAAATGTGCAGTATAATCATTTCACATGTTACAGATCAGATACCTGTGCCTGGGAAATACTGGTAGTCGGCGTCAGACCCAGTGTTGTGGTGACTCATTCCTGGCAGCTCTGGTTCACTCAGGTAAGATCGCAAGTCGGCCTGAAACCAGAAAAGGTCAGACAGGAAGTCAGAGTGGCAGCTTGTAAAGAAAACTAATTTCAAATCAACCAGTCCCAGGAACAGATTTCTAAACCTTTAGATTTCAATTTAAAGGGGACATAGCATGCAAATTCCACTTTGTTAGTGCTTCTACACGTTAATGTGGGTATCTGGCATGTCTACCAACCCAAAAACTCTGGAAAAAAAACACTCGCGCGTTTTGTTATGGTTCCTCTAAGTCAGAAACGTCATGCTTGAGTGACTCGATTGAGCTTCCTGGGTTTTGTCTCGTAACAAGGCACTGGAAGTCTCCCTACATGGCCTTGGCCCACCCCACCCCCCACCTCAACCCCCCCCCCGTCCCAAACTCCAGGACAACAGAAGGGGAATACAAAGTATGGGATGCATATTTGATAATTTATATCATATAAAATATGTAATTTATATCGTTTAAAATCATGGGGGGAGAGGGGGAGAGGGGGAGAGGGGGGAGGGGGGAGCTGGCTCATTAGCATTTAAAGGAACAGGCACTCAAAACAGGTCACTCTGTGGAGGGCTGTTTTAGACAGGGTAAAAAGGGTGCTGTTTTATATGATCCTTGTGGTATTTTGACCAAAGTATGTTACAGACATTTCATTAAGACCCCAAGGCAACCATATCAACTTGTGGTAAAATGGGCATGCTATGTCCCCTTTAAAAACAAAACACAAGCGTACCTTACAGTCTCCATTGACGACATACTGCCCACTCTCCCTGTCCCTCTTCCTCTCATCTGATTGGCGTTTTAGTCCACGCACCGACGTATGGCGGATGACTGAGGACTCTTTGGGGAGAGGAGGCACCACAGGGGGCGTCTCTTCGTAGTCATAGAGGCGGGGCAGGGGTGGCCGGGGCGGGGCGCTGTCATCTGCCTGAAACAGTAGAAATGAAAATGGAAAAAATTACAGGAAGTAGTGACTAATAAACACAATCAAACTAAATCCAGCAGTAATTCCTGAGATTGAACATGAAGCCATCTCTGCTCTGTCACAAGCGGAAGGGAGACACTCACCCACTTTGGCACGGTGCTGTGAGGCAAAGTGTGAGAGAGGATCCTGGGGATGGAGCTTCGAGGAGGAGGCTGGACCTCTGTGCAATGGGAAGGCACTGCAGGGTCCGACACCGAAGGCACTAATTTCCTCTCTGGGGGGGAGGGGGGGCAAACACAGAGAAAGCAAGAATGAGCAGTTTCTTTTTTTGGATTTAAAATCTGTCCCATTTCTGAGAAGAGGAAAAACAGACATCTAGAAACAGATGTCAACAAATGCAGACAAAAGCTACACAACAAAAAACATGTTAACTGTAGAGTACTCTTACAGAATCAGTTTCTCTAAACTAAAACATATGTAAATGTGAACAATAGAAAGCTGTTTACTGATAGAAACACTGTGCAGAGTTTCAGCTATAATGAGAAGCTTTAGTAGACTGTATATTATATATGTGTGTGTGTGTGTGTGTGTGTGTGTGTGTGTGTGTGTGTGTGTGTGTGTGTGTGTCACCTCACAAATTTATACCACAGTTAAAGGAAATTGTTTTTTCCCCTCGTTGTGGTGTGCATGGAGGATACGTCAGCATCACTGCATCTTAAAAACTCTCTTTCTGTCTTTTTGTCAATTTGTCATAAACTGTAAATCCATTGTATTGTATTTCAATAAAGAAGACACTGAATGGATTTTACTGTTATGGTCTCCCTACCTGGGTTCTGGACAGAGTCAATGGTGATCTTGTAGTTGGCTTTGCTCGCACTCAGTCCCGCCATCACGTCTTCGATCCTCCACAGCTCGCGCTTCATCTCAGCTTTCTCTTGCTACAGTTTGACAAACGCAGGCAAACATTCACTTGTTGTTTGTAGCTTTCACTTCTGGCTTGGTTCAACTTGGTTTTCTATCTCACACAATTGATAATTCATATAATTTAGCCCGTAAATAGATTGAAAAGAAAATGTGGAGATACAGAGTATGTACATTTTGAAATTGAGCTGGCTGTGTGGAGGTAGAGCTGCTCTGAGCTGCAGAACCAGACCTCACCTGAGGGGTGGCGCTGTGGTTCATATGTGTCTGCAGCACCATCCTTAATTGCTCCACTGATCTCTCCAGCCTGCTGTACTCCTCCCAGGCCTGTGCCATCTCCTGCATCACACACACACAAACACAGGTTACATATATACACAGATATATATTTTCATCTGCATTGTGTGTATGTACAGCAATTTGTTCATGTTATATGAGATTTTACATTTGTCATAGTGTGATTTATGCATAGGACACTTTTTATTTCACCATATTAAAATAGACCCACAGTATTTTGATCAAACATATATACCGTGGAGAGGCGTGATATTTGGGCCCTGATGGTGACCAGGTCCTCCTGCAGCAGCCTCTGCTGATAGGCGATCTTGTGGGTGTGGGCCGGCTGCTCCTGGAATTGCTCCATCTGCTGGTGGGACATGTCCAGTACGCTCTCCAGCTTGTCCTGAAGCAGTGAGGGTTTGAGCAGCAGGAGGTCAACGAAAAACAAACCACAACCGCTTCACTTACTGCTCTAGAAAAATTACATTAGCATGTAACAGGTATCCCAAAACGCCTCCAGAGGGCAGCAGGTCTCTATTGTCAACTTCTTTGGCATTCTCTTACTCAACTGCAGGGATGCATATGATTATTCTTTCATTCCAGGACTTCTAGTATAATATACTATATTTATTTTGGTGTGTTCAACATCCAAGGCATAAAGCATCAGTAGCTTGTCATGTGTGTCTGGTCAGAGCTGTAGATATAGTGACAGCCCTGCTTGAGTCGGCGTCTGACAAATCACTATCCCTGCTTCTCCTTGGATAGAATTTCCTCTGAATGACTGTGAATGGTAAACCTAGAAAGAAAGCTACTTTTATGTTCTGAGGGGCTGAGCGTTTGATAGGTGACTCACACCTCTGTAGCTCGACTGATAGCAGCAAAGCCAGCTATGACTCATCACAGTGACTGAGGTCAGCGGGAGAAATGCGATGGTTTGATTGACCGAGAGCTTATACACACTAGCAGAGTTTGTGTGTGTGTGTACCTTGTCGTCCTTCAGGGAGCTGATTCTCGCCTCCAGATCCTTCAGGATCTTGTCCTGCTCACATAACCGACTCAACTTCACCTGCAGGTGGAGACACAGAGCTGTGTGGGTAAGGAGAACTAAAGGAGATATTGAAAGAACTGTGAATTCACTCAGATAAACCGCTTCTCGAGCACTCACCCAGGTGTGTCCCTGTGTTTTAACCTCTGATATTTAAGTGGCCCATTTACTTAATGGCAGCCCGCCCTGTTGGGAATAAATCCATATGTGCACTCCTTTGTGTACCTGGGTGTGTGATTGTGCGAGCTTGTAATGCTATGTGTATGTACATCCATTTTCATGTCTGAGTGCCGGCTTGCAGGTGTGTAGCACTAAATATTCATCATTTTGTGGCTCTGCTGGACTCATGCACATGTAATTACTGTGAGTGAGCCCATTAGACAAAGCGGGTGCGACCGAACTGACCCTGTTAACTACAGTGTCAGGGCGGCGCTGAGCCTTGTTAATTAATCCCCGATTAAACTCGGCTAACTTCAAGGCAAAGGTTGGATCTCTATCCTCCAGCAGTAAAAAAACACAACATCAGTGTAACAAGGTTGTGACTGAGCAGTTCGATGAGAACAAAGTACTGATCCACATCAATTTTGACTCTCGATGCTAGTTTTTATATTCCATCAAATTAATTATTAATCCTGTTGTTATCTCCACGGTGATGTTGTTGTTGGATCTAATCAAATATTCATCACAGACAGAACCCTCATAAATTCTTTACAGAGATGTGTGTGGAGCTTATAGTGAGAAATCATTTCATGGGAGAAAACAAGACTGTTTAAATAGCTACAGGGAATTGTTTGGATTATAACATTTAAAGAGTTATGGTATTTACCCACAAACACTCTCTGAATGCTGTTTTCCCCTTAAAGCTATAGTAAAAGCCGACCTCATCCTCCCACACTTTTACTGTAGGATCCATATATTGTTAAGCCCTAATTACCCTCACATTTTCCCCATCTGACCCAAAGCAGTCTTTACTGCTCCACTAACCAAACCAGAGTTTTGTGTTCGCTTGTCCCAAGAAAGAGCTCAGAGCGTGTACCAGAACCAGGCTGAACACCCAAACAAGTGCAGCATTAGAAAGTAGCAAAAAGTAGCATGTACGTTCTCCAACAACAAGTGTGCAACTAACTGATAGTCGCATCTTAAATGACTAGAATCAGGTCCAGCAAGTTCAAAAGCAATGCTGAACTGTACATCAGTTAAAAAGACATTTAAGAGTTTGGTTTATTTGTTCTGGTTCAGAAAGCCGGGGAGCATGGGTAATATACACCATTCAATGTACTTCAGTTCAGTGAGTGGAACGACTGTTGGAAAGAATTATAGAGGAAGGTTGACAGCCTCAGTGAGTGGGACTATGCAGTCGGAGCCCTGATAAAACAGACTGGTAGACTTTGTTTTGTCCGTACATGAAAACCACTTAATCGTTCGGACTTGGAGCCCAACAGAATTAATCAACATGTCTGGCTGCAGAGGGCGCTGTTGCTAAGTGAACGTTAAATAGTGTTGATTTGAAATGGTCAAGAGAGTTCTCACAAACTAACTGGACCTAAATTAGAACTTCTTGGACAGTGTGAAAATTAGAGCTGGTTTTAAGTTAATGACACCAACTCTGTAAAAGGTCGTTAAGCTTGTACTTACATCCACGTCACTTTCTGCAACTTTGACAGGTTTCCCTGACTCCTTCAGTGTCTGACTTCCAGCGACCTAGGAATCAAAAAAGAAACATTTCCAGCTGTCAGTTACAGAGTAAAACAAAGTGTCAGACTCCATGATACACTCGTGCTGGAACAGAGGAAGTACAGAGCACAGAGACCAGCTAGAAACTAGTACGAGGCTGAGGCTGACACAGACTAGAAGTGACAAGTTCTCTTGGCCTCGTGCACATGACAACATGAGTGAGTTTTGGCACACAAAATCAGCTCTTGCCATGAAGAACACAATGGCTATGGACACTTTGAAGCCCTGCACAAAAGGATGTATCCATCTACACATTTATGCACAATGTGCCCTCCATTCAAAAACGTTGCAGTACTTTTTCTGAATGGAAAAATAAAGCTATCAGCCACAACATTAAAACCGATTTAAATGCTTTGGCTGATTGGAGTATTTGTTTCAGGAACACACAATGGACGGCCTGAGTTCAGGTGCTCACTTTGAGTTTACTATCAGGGTTCTACAATGCTCGAATATCCTCCTGAAACACTCACTAGTCTGAAATATGGTGCAAATTCCACAGTGTTAAATCATTACATTTCACTGATAGCAGCGCTTTCTTGTGCTTGGAAATTTATATTTTAGGAGTATGTGTGCTCCCTTTTGGAAAAAAGTTTCTTAAAAAGCGTAACACAGTAGAGCCCCGTGTTATTGTCAAGGAGGTCCAGTGTTTCAGAGACGATGGTAGAAGCAGCTGGCTTTACAACCACCGGGCCACAGCCACAACACATGCACTGCCGAGCCATCCCATGCCGGCTACGCAACAGCATCGCCAACATCGCCACATGAGAGGGAGGGGGTGGACAGGTCGAAGGTCGCGTGAAGGTGAATGTGGTGCTGTAAGCAATGGGATGGACTTTCTAGAACATGGACTCTCTACAAATGCGAGCACACACACACTCGCATACAGACTCCACCCGTGCGTCCCTATTCTCAACACTGGAGAGACATGCACAAGCACACACACTCACTGACACACTGCGATACATCATTACACTTTAGTTGCAGTACACATTCTGCATAGACACACGCGCACAGACATACACAGAGAGCTTACGTTCATTAGAGGCCTGAGTGGCCCAGCAGTGCAGTGCAGTAGTAAACTGTGAACTGCGAGGATCAGGGGCTCTAGAGCTCTGATCTGGGAGTTAAAAAAAAAATCACAGACATAGTGCTGCAGTCACAAAATGGCGGCTGCTTTTGTGAGATGTTTCTAAAACCGCCGAAGAGTAAGAAGATCCCTGCAAGATCTTGGGGATATTTTGTCCCGCACAAGCCTGAACACCTCGGTTTGTAGCTGTAACACACTAAGGTGTTGGGTCAAATGATTGTCAGTAAGAAAACAGGGAGTGAGTTAGTGTGAGCTGGAGACATTTCAAATCAGAAAAAGGCACAGCAGAAGTTAAACTTTTTAAAATGACTAACAGGGATCGGGGGATAAACTCTGTCCATGTCCATATCTCACCTTTAGATCCAGATACTCCAAGTCCTTCTTCAGCTGCATGTAGGTGTCATCAATCTGAAGGTGAGACACGTGGGAATGCAGATTTTTTAAGTCAACAGGAATTAAATAATTCACATCTGAGTTGAATCCACCAACAACTCTCTGACGATTTAATCTCCAGGATGTTGACACATCTGCGTATCCAGCATGGTACACTTCACTGCTGATACATGCCTACTCTAAGATGCATCACAACACTCACAATTACAGTAAAAACAGGCATTTATATTGTGCTCAGCGATGCTTAGGGGCTCCTACTGCAACAAGCAAAAACACCAACACAAACCAGACTGGTTAGAAGCAGCAGATCCTGACACTTCACAGCTCACATCACTCAACAAAAAGAACACAAAACCAAGTATGGCCTAAAATGAGGGATTTACCAATCAGAAAACTGACATCCACAGTCAGCCAGTGAGCCAAAGCATGGGATGGCTTTGTGCATGTTGAAAAGTTAGCAGTGCAACATGCTATGGACAGTGTCACTAGAAGCGTAATAAGGAAACTGACCAGCCAATGACAGCACATGGAAAATAAGTGGATGGTTCTACAGCCAGGCCAGGCCAGCGCTAACCATGCCCAACGTCACACGACTAAAGCACGGGAGCTTTTGGTGAGAGGTTGCCACTAATATACTGTGACCAGGTGTTGATGCAGCAACGTTTATGTCTGTTGGTTATTTATTATTATAGGTTTGATTGTTCAGCCCTATTTCCCTTTTACACATGTATTTACAGTTACAGACGTACAGGATCAACTGGGGGTTCCAGGTCTGGCTTAAGAGTGAGAGTGAATGTGGATGGAGGAGATGTCAGTTAATATGAAACCTTTCTTCAGTAAGTCTGCATAATGGGAATTTGTACTTTGCTTTTATATGATCATAGCATGACGTGAGAAAAACGAGACGACAGTGAAAACTGCCGCAGTCTATGTGTTGCTGTCAACAGTCGTGCTTTTCATATTTGGTGCTTCTTGGTCAGATCCATGTGTGATGATGAGAGTCAGTGGGGAGATTCACTCAATGTTTTTCAAGTCTACACATCGTGGTCTTTGAATATTGACAGGCATCTCCGAGAAATTTGGATTTAAAGGTTAGAATATATATTAATTTGGTATTAGGCTGCAAAAACTGTTGTTTGTGTTCTGTGTATGGATTTTGCTCTCTTCCTAATTTGATATCTTAATCATCCGGCTCCCAGAGACGACTGCAGGTGCTGAATAAGCAGGTCATTGTGATGAAGAGTACCAGTGAAAGAATCGGTTTTCATTGAAAAGAGTTGACATACTATTTGTTATTATATTTTGGAAATCCACATCCAAAACTGAGATGGTATCCTTGGAATTTATCCTAATGAGATGGTCTTTAGTTCCTCCACCAAGGGGCTTATGTTTTCGTTTTGCTAAATCTTAGTGCGGATCTGGATCAGGGAGCAGACAAATAATTTTGCACCGTGTGAGAAAGATTACAACTATAAGACTATAAGAAAGGCTACAGGGTTTTTCATTTGAAAAAGATGGACACAGGCGTCTCTAAGTAAGTTAATGACAGCTTCATATTTATTTGTTTGTATGTCTGTCAAAAAGTAAGCACTATTATGAAAAAAATACTGAACAGTTTAACATGAAACTAGTGGAAGTATGTGGTATGGGTCTGAGAAGTACCCATTACATTTTGGGGCAGATCTGGGAATTTGTCTTTAACATTGTGAGATTTGTTGAGTCGATTTCTCAGAGAGTAAATTCATGGATCTTGATGACTAAATAAAACATTTAGGGGACTAATATTTATAAGTGTGCGTACTTTGGTGCAGATCCAAATAAAAATCTGGATCTAGTGAATTTAAATGTGGTTTCATCAGGAGACCTTTGGGCCTTATGTGCTCTACTGACTGCTATTCTAGTTACTCATGGAAAGCCATTGTTAAAACAGTTCACTCTGGACCAGCGCTGGAAAGACAGAAAGACAGAAGGACAGACAGACTGACCCATACGAAGAGCCATGAATAGCACATCAAAATATGAAATTTCTCAACAGGAAAATGTTGAAAGTCTATTAGTTTAAAAGGAATTTGTATGAGTTCTAAGTTAGAAATAATTTAGTTGTAATGTAGTCCGGCAGTATGTTTAATGGCAACCTCTTCCAGCTCCTGGTAACATGAGGGGAAGGCAGGCAGGCGTGCCGCGGGGGGCCCCCACCTTAGTGCTGCAAGGGCCTAGGATAGCTGAGAGGCCCACGTGTCCAAGCTGGGACACAGGAGAGGGGCCAGAGCTGAGGAGGGGGCTGCTGCTAGTGGTGGTAGTGGCGAGGAGGTGATTGTGGTGGAAGGGATCTGTGGGACCGTTGAGCCGCTGGAGCTGGGTTAGTGTGTGCTGGCGTGCGGAGGCCATCTTGGCCTGATGCCGGCGCAGCTGAATGAGGAGCAGAGTGAGCTCCTCGGGCTGTCAGGCACCACAAGACATTCAATCTAGCAAATCTTAATACTGACCACACCACGCTTCAGTGAAACGTCCTTACACAGTGCTAGCAGTCCAACTGTAATGTGACTAATTCAAACAAGCAGAGCTAAATTAAGGAGGATTAATGGAGTAGAAAACAAAAGGGAGAGACATAGAAGCTACAGAGTCGTAAGAAGCACTTCTCCCACAAGTTCAGTTGCAGCCAACTCGTATATGTCTGGTCAGAATCAGATTACATGTTACTCATAGCAGAGAAATAATGCACATGTGATTTCCTCAGTTCACACACAACACCATTAAATCCCAAGTCTCTTTAGACGTTAAGGTTTATGCTTCAATTTCCAGCTTGTGACAAAACTATACTAGATAAGCAAAGTAATAAAAAAAATCAATAAATAATGAAATAACTATATTTTTTATGCAAAGTTTGTTTAAATGCCAACACTTGCAATAAACATGTATGTTTTATGTATAGATGAGTAAGACATACCGTTTTGCCATGGAGGCTTGGTGCACTAACTGTGTGTGTGATGTAGCCAGAGGAAGGCATTGACCGTCTCTCGATAGTAGAAGCCTGACAACACACACACACACACACACACAGACAAACACACACAGACAAACACACACAGACAAACACACACACACACACACACACACACACACACACACACACACACACACACACACACACTTTATTCTTGTTTTCACATGGCACATTGTGCAAAACCAACTTACTTGTAGAACAGGGAAGCTTCCATATTGGTGTTTTCTCATTCACTTTAATAATGAGATATGCAACTACTAATGGGGTTGCTAGTTTGCATCACTTTGCAAACAAATACACATATGTATGGAATGTATTTGTAATATAAATATTTTTCTAAACATTTATTTTTGCCTGATACAGTTGAGGTAACTTAACAGACATGATGCCTCAAGGATTTGTATATAATTGTACCCGTTGTACCCAAAGGCACCAAAACAATTATTCTGATCAGTGGAGCACAATTCCAGCATCCGCCCCGCTCTGTCAGAATGACTGACATTGTTCTGGTTGAAAAACTTTTCTATTTGATATTGTTGCACTTGACAAAAGAAAAAAAAAAAAAGGTTTCATTGTCTAATCTTTGGAAGAGCACAAACAGATGGTATTTATTTCACACGATCCATGCAATAGAATGCAAAAGGAATTGACTTATCCAGATGATATGTCTAATCAACAATATCTATTTATGTTATCAATACAGAACTCATTCATACATGAGCCTTTCTTTTGAATTACCTTTATTTTTCATCTTTCTTGTATTAGTACTTGATTAAATAATAGATTGTTTGAGCTCTGCAGAGCCAGACATTTGGTTGTACACCATAGATAAGAGAGTGAGCTAAACACCGGTTACAAAAACACCAACTTATCTGCTCACATTACAATTTCCTCTCAATTCCTTGATTAAGAACTGAATGATTTGCCAAAATGAAAATGTTGCTTTGTGTGAACCATGTCTCTGTGTGCAGAGAGAAGTGCACTTTATTGTCAATAATAGATTTTTCTTTATCGTGTCTTGTTCTTTTGGTGTGACGGATCAAAGATAATTCCTGTATAGTAAATCCAAACCCCTGTGTTGTTTACTAACACAACATTACAGCATGTGTGTTTTATCTCAGGAAGTTAAACCTCGTGGTGTTTGTAGAAAACGTGGATTTTGGTTGTGCTGCTGTGAGACATAATGTTACCTTGAACAGCTGAGATTTGCTCCTCCGGGGGGAGACGGTGAAGGGGATGTCCACCACTGACCTTTCACCCACAGGTCTGACTGTCACCCGATCAGCTGGCGTATGCGGCCTCCGTGTGGGTGACAGGGTTCGGCTGGTACCTGGTGGGGGCCCCGGCGGGGGGATGTCTGCAGATGAAGGTGGTACCGACACACAGCGAGGATGGCCCTCGGACCTGGGGAGTGAAGAGGTGGGAGGCACGGTGGAGGGGGGGCGGGGACCGAAGGGATAGTCCGGGGCTGGGGTGTAGATAGGCGCCGTAGGGCTGCCGTGACGAAACTGGTGACGCTGCTGCCACTCATACAGCTGCCAAACGGTGTTGGACCCTGGGATGCCCTGCTCCGGGGTGAGGCGGAAGTGGCTCAGGCGGTCCTGGGCGTACTTGTACTCGCCGAGTCGGGCGGGTGTGGGACTCTGCCGAGGGGTCTTTGGCAGAGTTTGATACGTGTCCAGAAAGGTGAACTTGTGCTGGGTTGGTGGTGTGCGACGTGGGAGGGTGTTCTCTCTGGAGGGGGGGCTGTTCAATAGCAACAGAAGGACACATTAGGAGGACTTTTTTCCAATTAACAGAAAACAAACACGCACACATAATAGGACACAACAATAATGACTTTTACTTCAAATAAAGCTTTTCTAGAGAATCATTTTACAAACAGTACATGACAGATACTCACCCTTTTTGTTCTGCCTTCTGCACTTTGACCCACTGCTCCACTTGCTCCAGTGTGTTTCTCCTATGCACATGCTGGTGTGCGTCAGCAGGGGGCACCGACGGGGCCCTCTGGTACGTCCCCGCTGCAATCCCGTTGGGCTCCAGAATGGGGCTGGGCGTTTGCACAAGGCCGTTCCTTGTGCAGATGCTGGATGGTAGAGTTGAGGCGGCTCGTGATGGCGCTCGTGATGGCACCCTGGACACGGGTGCCGAGGCCGACACGGGGTCCTGCTGCAAGAGGGCAGTGGGTGTGAGGTTTGAGGGGAGGGAGGTGTGCGTGTCCATTTCCAGGCCAGTAATTCCTATGGGGTTCTCCAGCACAGGGGTGGCAGGAGAGTCTTTGTGGAAGCTGCAGAACTCCTCTGCTTCGCGGTATATTGGCTCCAGGAGGACTTCGTGGACGATTGGTTGGTAGGTGTCGGATTCTGAAGCCTTGGTCTTGTGGTGGTTTACGTGGTTCGTCTGCGGAACAGCCTGCCGCGGCAAAATGCTCAACTTCTCTAACTTGTCAGATGGTCTGCGGAGAGCAGAGATTACATGAAAAGCCTGGAGGTATACAGACCTTTTACACTTTGACACCTTTTGTAACTCTCCCTTTAACATTGTATGAGTTAGAATCCTGCGAGAATTAACTGCAGCAGTTACACTGACAGCTCCAACTTCTCGAAAGATTTCAGGGGGCTTTTATTTAATAAGCACCAATTCTGTTTCATTTGATCACCTCCCTTATATCCCATGGACAACATGCTCCACCATTTCAGGGGTCTTAGTCTTTGTTCTGTGGTGTTGAACTGAATTTTAACTAGATGAATCTCACATGAAAGTGAAACTTTTAGCCCCATTAGCAGCTTTAAGGCCACAGATAAATCTCACAGGGCATCTTAAAGCAGGGCAGATGACAAGCAAATACTCATAGCCATGACTTGACTTCGAAAAGCGTTACTGAAATTCCCTATGACAAGAAGCACTTGGCTTTGAGAAATAATCCGGTGAAATTCAATGAGGCACACACTGAAATTTTAGTTTTAGAGAATGAACTCAATATCCTCAGGTGACAGGATACTACCTGCCAGCGGCTGGTGTGTGAAGATAGTCAATATATATGTATATTAGCACGATGGTGAAAGGTCTGTCCATGTTAGACACTGGTTAATGGAGCATGCAAGACAGTATCTTTCATATTTGAAGTAGTGTGTTGCCAGATAATCTATATGTATTAAAGACACATTCACATGTTGTAAAAGTAACGAAACTCTTGAAAGAGGAGTGCAACACTGATATTACTGTTATAGTTTCTTCAAACAAGAAAATGCCAAAAACTAAAATAAAAATTCCATCTAGTTACTGTCTTCAGCCTGTCACTCACTAACAACTTGTGTAGTCTTGAGGCATTTTCAAACAGTGAAAACGAGGTGGTGCAATATGCTGATGTCTGAGGCTGCCAGCAAATGATGGGACGTATTTGATCTGTGCCACCTCCCCTCGTCAACACATGAATTATACATAGGGGGAAGCCACTGCTCGTCTGAAAACAGCATTTCACAACATTGGAATATAGCTCTTTGAAAAAAAGCACATAAGCAAATGCCTTCACTCATATGCTGTAACATCAGGACCGACAGTGATTAAACAAACAGCAGTGGGATGTTTTCCAACCAGCATCATATAGAGACATATGGCAACACTTTCCTGAAGGCATGTTTATAGGATATAACAACTGCTTCTATCATATGCTTAGCATATTTGCTTTTTTATGGATTGTAAATTATGGGTGAAAAAGGATTTAAGTGCAGATAATTAAATATATTTACTCAACAAGTAATCTCAAAACTGTGATCTATAAAAATAAGCGAAAATAACCATGACATGAGTAAAAACTTGATCAATAAAGTTTAATGTCAATGTTTATTTAGGAGAAAATTTAACATTACACAAGGTTTGATTACCAGGTGATCTCTGGGAAATGTAGTACCACAATCACCAACGCACTACAATAATATCAAAAATGTACTGAGAGAAGATGTCAAATTTCATGTGGAGAAATTTGGGGGGCAATGAATGCTTGTAAGGTGTGTGTTCAGTTAATGTGTGTGTGTGTGTGTGTGTGTGTGTGTGTGTGTGTGCATGTCGCCCCACCTGATGAATGCATCGCTGTGGTTCTGCATCACTGCCGCCTGGTTCATGGCCATCAGCCAGGTGTTCATGTCCTCCTGGGTGTCAGCGCTGAAGTAATACGTCCGCATCCCAGTGTGCTCCGCCTGTGAGCCAATCACAGAGCTCTGCTTGTAAATGTACGAGCGCATACCAGTGTGGCTAGCCTATGGGAAGAGAGAAAAGGCTGGGTCAGTGTCAGGGTCGGAGCAAGGCCGAGAACTCGGCTGAGAGGCCGTTGCGTTAGACGAGCTGCAGCTTGGTTCAAAGAGACAGGGAGATGCCATGCCATCCGACGAGAGAAACATCAAGGGCCACATGAGCATCCACCAATACAGAAAGAGCCAGTGAAGAAAACCACACAATAGAAATACAGAGACAAAGAAATGCCAGCCACTTACGACCAACAAAGCCACAACGCTGGACCAATGACAGGAAAGATACTTTGGTACAATGGAGAATAGAAAAATATGAATGCCAGAAAGAAAAAAAGAACCCCCAACCCCAAAGTGTCCTCACAAACCTGTTTCTTCCTGCATGTACAGCTAGAAACCAACTGAGGACATATACATGGGCATCAACAGATAGACTTTAATTTATGCTTGCTATACTTCCTTTACAATATGTCTCACAAAATAATGTACAAACATGAATTACAATGGTGTGGAGGCAATGTGAAGTACGAGGCTGATTAGCTCCCACACCCTGACAACGTAATTGTGCTCTGTGATTTAACTGGCGAGCCCGTGACAGGCATATTCAAACTTAGGATGGATATTTCTTTGTATGCGCAGTAGGAAGGCTATTAGCTCGGTGATCTAACACGCTGTTGTTGTCAGGGTGTGACAGCCGAGAGCACATCTGCTCCAATTCATCATTGGAAAGGATTTAAAGACTCAGTGAGCAGAATATTTTTTAAAAAGTACCACACTGGAAATGTGTGATGTTGCAGAGCGAGACGCATGCTCAATAATCCTATAGGTTTATAATAATGTAATCCGTGGACCTGAAGTAGAATTTGTGTTATCTGGTCTTATAGGATGATGTTTAACGGCAGCATCTGCATCAATATTATTGAATGGGTTTTTTTAATCAAATTTCTATTTTTAAACCAAGTCTGAAATTCACTGTGAGACCTCACTTATCTGTTTTCAGTTAATTCTAACCTTAAGACTGCACCATTCAATATGTTGATTTTCACAATTGATAAAATAATGTGGTTTACTTTTAAGAGGTTGCTCTCATAGAAAATCTCTCAGAAAATTGGTATTCGACTAAATTCTACAGTGTTTTATAAACTCCACAAAGGAGGTTGTGTGTTTTCAATGCTGTCCATTTATTATTTGGTTGGTTTGTTCGATGGTAAACAAGATAGCACAAAAACAACTGTAATGGTTTCCATATAACTTGGTGGAAGAACGAGAGAATCCATTACATTTTGGTGTAAATCCAGGAAAGAGGTGCATTGATTTCTCAGGATATTGTTAATGGGTCTTCATTAATTATTATAAAAAATCGGGCACATTTAGAAAACTGATTGATGTGATAGTGTGTTCAGTTTGGTGCTACTTGAATTTAAGGGGACTGTTGGGCCCTGACGGAGGTGTGCACTCGACTGAGTGCCATTCTAGTTGTTTTGGTTTTCTGACCAGCAAACACTCATAAGTTTCCAGTCAGGCAGCTGTTATCAGCAAATGAATTGAGATAAACCTAGAGTACTTGACCTGCCAAGCACCAAACCTTCAAGATAGTGACTGTAGCTGGTGATGGTGGTGGCCATTTCACACAATTACTTTTTTCAGCGTCAGTTTTCTCTGAGAAATGATTTCATTCGTTAGCCAAAGTCCATGAGACGGAGTTCAAAAAGTGATTTAGTTTGTGTAGGTAGAGTGAGAGCAATACCAGCGATAACATAATTACTGCTCAAAATGGTTTATTTTCCTGCTGAAGTAAAATGAGAGCCGTTCTCCAAAAAGATTCTGGCTGCAGTGCATTTTGGTCTACAGAGACCACCATCAGTAGAGAATTCTTGTGTTACATATTTCTTCCTCAAAGTCCAACATATCTACTGTTTGATAGTTAATATACTCAGAAAATATATATCAATTAGCTGTGCAAAAAACTATATATATTACCTGATGCCAGTGAAAATTCTATTATGGCTTGCTAAGCACAGGGATGAGACAACACAACATCAAAGTAAGAAATTCAGGGAAGAGTGTGTCACTAATAGCTCTTTTCTATCCTTGATAAAGATGCCCTTGCTGTATAAGTAAGGTTGTTAGAGGCATTTTTAAAGCGAGTTGCTCTCCACTGAGCACAGCACCACTTTTTAAATGCCCTACTTTCTCCTTTCCTTCCCTCCTTCTTTCCGTCAGTGTTTCAGTGGCTGCAGGAGACGAACGAGAGAGCCAACTCAACAACAGATGCATGCAAATGAATAGTAATTAAACACAAAATCATCTCTACCCTAATTCATTCACCGAATAATGAATGTAGGATAATAAGTGTGTGAGTGTGTGTGTGTGTGGGGTATTGCGTTGAGATCCGCTGCGGCCGCAATGCGCTAATTTCTCTGTGATTTATTTATTTGGTTTATATTGTGATAAAATGAGTGTGACACCTCAGCGATTTGGCCTCTTGTCTGCACTGAGATGATAATAAGAAACACACCACATCCACTTGTGTCATTTAATTTGCACACTGAACAAGTTTATGAAAAATACAAACACAGACGTTTCTATCCCTGTTATTACAAACCAGCACAGGTACAGACATGCACACGAACAAACATCCCTCCTCCCAAGAGCTTGATACATCCACGTCCCCTCTGGAAGCCCTGCTGCTGAAACAATCTCATATCAATGGCTGCCACTGAGACCTAATAAAATTAGTTTAAAATCACAAGCTTGAATATGTACTTGACTCTGATCCTGGTACATGTTCCATTTGGAAGTTGATTGAACCACTTGCTTCAATCAGGTCCTGATAGCTACAGATGTTCTGCTACTAGCATCGAAAATGCCTCAGAAAATACAAAAAATACCATGTTGGGCATCAGCGAGTACGTGAATCTATGTACCGATCCGATACCACGTCTCACCCAGATGAAACTGCAAGTATCTTTTCAGGGAAATCACTTCTTCTTCGCTGTACTGCCACTGGCAAGTACTGTTTGTCGACTGGTAAAGAAGAAGTGATTTGCAGTAGTTTAGCTTTGGCCAGCGCGGCAAACTTTGGAAACCGCACTCGAACAACGTTATAAATTCGACAAAGATGGCCCCAAAGCACAAAACATAAACAACAAACTTGTCGAGTTCATTGTTCTGGACAACCAACCCCTGTTGGTACCTGGAAATGTGTTATTTCGATGTTTAATGAAACATTAAGATTTATGGTGCAGTGACGTTGGTGTTGCACTGCTGTTTTACTGTGAAAGATATAGACTAATGTATTTTTTCGAAACTGTAGTTGCATGTTTGACCTCATTGCTACTCAGAGGAAAACCAACAGATGTGAACAGATGTGAAAGTGAGCACATGGCTCAGTCACTGTCGGGCACAGAGATGTGTTTAGGTAGATCAGAGGACAGGAAACAGGCAGGGAAAGTATTTAGCTCATCTTAAAAAAACGAATGGTGGACGTGTCCGAAAACGCCCTAAAAATCGTGGGGAGAAGAATATCAGCATCCTCGGGAAGCAGCTGTCAAAACACGCCTGCTCACCACCAGCACTCTGACAGATGGCCTCTTATAGCCACAATGAGGCTGCCTGATGAGAGATGGAGAAATGCGCCGCTAGTCAGATGTTCAGGCACGTGCAGAGATATTGGTCTGCATGTGCACCACACACACACACACACACACACACACACACACACACACACACACACACACACACACACACACACACACACACACACACACACACACACACACACACACACACACACACACACACAGAGTCCAGGGGCATAGACACATTTCTGTGGTAATATGTTGAATAAACTGAATTCCGTCACTAATCTGAGTCACAGAATCTTTTACCAAAGCCTGAAACCCTGATTCCACATCCTACTCTCATGCTGACTTGCAGCGAGAAATGACTTCATTTTGCAAACAAGCCATGAATACACACTCATGCGACCTTCATCGCGCCACACAGACAGTTGAAAGCCCTGTTATTTCAATGCCAAATCACCAGCCTCTTATTTACAATATTTTAGTTACATCAGAGTAAACAGACACGCACACAATGGTGACAAAATGCAACACACACCACCAGCGGTCTAAAATAACACTGGAAGTCTCTGCCTCTCTTTTAGCAGGAATGCTGAGAGGGTCGTTCAGGTCTGAGAGTGCACGGCCGACACACCTACGCTCTGAATCATGCACAGCCAGCCTTTGTTTCGTCTCTGTGGTGTTTACGTGTGTGGGAGGTGGTGGCAGTCTTCAGGGTGTTTGTAATTATTGTTTGTTTTGTCCGCTATATTGTTAAATCATGCTTCAGGAAAAAAATACAATAAAGTCCAAATTTTCTTCCCTTCACCACAACTTGCCCTCTTCCCTTTCGTCCCCTCCGCCCCTTTTCTGTTATTCCTATCGCTTCCTCTCTTTATTTGACTTTTATTTTCCAGCCCTAATCACTTCCTTCCATTTTCTGTTCTCTCTCCCCTTCAGTTTGTTTCTACAACTAAAAAAATATCACTCACTTCTTGTACCCAGAAGGGTTTACAATAGTGCAAGCTCTTTTCCTGAGAACAGCCCCTGACACACGCACACACTCACACTTTGTCACACAGACACAAACACACACACACACTATTTAAAGAGTCATTGTGCTCATAGAGATAAGCCCCAGCAGCCAGAGCGCCACAAAGCTCCTGATAAGGTACATTCTCCAAAACCTCAAACTAAATTTACAATGAAAATCACCAATATAAGACAAAAAAAGCTTGCAGGCATTTCAGTTTGATATCCTGCCTGCTTTAGAGAAATATTCAGCATCATTACAGATTTCTTTATTCTTGCTGTATATAAGAAAATAAATCCCTACAGGAAGCTAGAATTTAAAAGGTTTCTCTACTTCTAAGTTCCTTAAAGCAGCAGCTGCTTCGGAAAGATTCAATATTCGAGTGACCGTGGGGTTTTATGCGCTACATTCACAGTGAAAGATCTCCTACAGCTTTTCAACATTATTTGTCTGCTCCTCATTTCTGAGTTCGGAATAACAACGTTTTTCTCCACGGCGTCGGAAACCTGCATGCTGCTACAGTAGATGTGACAGATGGAGGAGACGGTAAAAAAAAAACGATAAACCCAAAAACCAGAGAGGCCAAAAAAATACAATGATTCATATTGTGATAACAAGGATGGAAAGAGGGAGAGAGAGAGAGAGAAAGAGGGGGGATAAAAAAACAAAAGACAACAAAACAACACAACCACATCAGCCAAAATGACAAGTTATTCTCAGGACATGCATCAAAAACCAAACAGAAATATACAAGGCAGGTGTATATTCTGTCATGTTTGGACCCAACAAAGCCACACCAACGGTAGACGACAAGGATATATAAGGTTTACATCTAAAGAGAGAGCACAGGAGAGCGTAGAGTACCTATTTATGGGAGGACTGTCACTGGATGACACGACACACTCACAGCGAGGGAGGGAAGTCCCGGTCGAGCAGCCAACCAATGAGAACAAGAGAGGGGAGAGGATGTGGTGAATAGGGGACGGAGGGACTGGGTGGGAGGCTGTCGAAGCTCGGAGATTTGTCGGCTCGGGAGTTGTTTGGTTTGATAGTCAGGAGGTGCAGCATTCACGCACTTTAACACCAGTCAAATACCCACCATCGGCCCACATGGGTGACTAACTGTTGACTTGCTGGTGTGGGGTCACTGAGCAGCACTTTAAATCCTAATAAAAGTTTATTTTCATATCACATGATATGAATATAATATCTCATATCACGTGAAAAAAAACTGGAAGCAAATTACATTTAAGGGATTAGGATTCAATACAGCTGCCACTTTATGCACCAAGTCCACTGGGCGATACCGATTTGTCCAGTTCGAAGTGAGAAAATGGAGGTGAGTGAATTTTACACACATTGTAATATTCACACATGAAGTGAGCCTTCTTTTAAAGACCTTTAAAGGAGTGGGAAGTTAGGGGATCTCTGTCTCGCTCACAGATAAACATGAACAGGACTAGTGTGCTGCAAATATTCAACGTTTGACTTTTTGCTCCCAGGATTCTTTCTTCCATATTTAGGCGAAGCCAAAAAGTTAGATTGAGCTTGTTGACTCACTTAAAACAAAACAAAAAAGGTCTGTGTAAGTGGGACATAAACTGTTTTTTAAAAGCATGAGTGAAGTTGAGGCCTACAGTAGAGACTGTGGACATGTGTGCGCGGTATGCACACTAAGTCTGCCTCTTAACTTCACACGTTTCAGGCTCAACTCAGAGAGACCTGTGCCTGGGGGATTGGAAAGGCTTCATGCCATTCCAGAGGATATTGTCTGTCTCAATAAAGACACTGACAGACAGGCAGTAGTAATAGACATCACTACAACAGGTGGTGAGTGCTGCGGAGTGCTCAGAGCACGATTGTAGGAGGATATCTGATTTAACTGTCATTTTAAACTCATTATATTTCTGTTTTTATTGTAATATCCTCTTTGATTTTACCATGACAGCCTCATCATGAAACAATTATAATTATACAATTGGGGTCATCAGGAATACAAAATCAAATACGTAATTTGACAGGTCATTTTGACCTTAAGACATTTTCCTGCTTAGTGTCATTACAGTGAGGCTCCAAGACACAAGTGTGTGAAACTCCAGTTCAACAGACAAGCCTTAAACCATTCTTGGTACCATGTACCCAATGTATCTGTAATGCTTCATAGTCATTCAGGTCATGGTATCTTCAGGAGTTGTACATGTGTACATATTGTAGGTAATTGGACACAAGCAAGTCCAGTTGCCGGTGTAAACATGTACAATCCTGAAAACACTTTCCCACTGGTCTCAGGCTCTTGGCCCTCCCTATATCTCTAGGGGAAATGGCAGCATGCCACGGAACCTGCTTGTCGTCATACAGCAGGTGCTACTGTAGCATTCTATGGTAAAGGCAGAACCAGTCTTAGTTGGAGAGGAATGTATCTTACTTCTAATGAACTTCTCCGTCATTAATTATACAAACCACTCTCATTAAAAGGGCTTTTAATAGCAGGAGAGGTATTCATTATTAGTGTGTGTGTCTGAAGTGGGAATAAAACCTAACTTTGAGATTGTCAGTGAATTATTTAGAATATTTTCCAAGTCTCCTCAAGCTGGAATTCAGTCAGTGATCAATGTCAACAGCATCAGGTCATCTCTGAAGTCTGGCATGCATCAGTTTCACTTGTAGAAGAATCCAGTGCAACGCATTTATGTTTTAGTCACATTAACCTTAACAGAATTATTTTTTATCCCGTCAAGTTAAAAAAAAAAATATATATAGTCTTATTTTAAATTCTAGATTAAATTGTATGTATTGCTTGGTTATGGACTTATGGCAAAGTCAATTCTAAACAAATACATAAAACCCTTTCAAATTCAAAGATTTGTCCTGCATTTATTTGTTTCAGAAGGAATCATCCCTTGTGTTGGTGTTCTTTTTTTTTTACATATATAATTCAAAACTACACCGAACCAATGAAATAACATCAGAGAAAGCACTTTAACAACACAAGACAACACAGAGAATCTGTGGAACAAAAAGAGGCGTACCTTAAAGGCATACTTGCGACTGATGTGGTCCTCGGGTCCCACGGATGAAATGACATAGCTGGGCAGAGGAATACTGCCCAAGACCGATTCCTCTCTGCTGTCTGGAGAGAGAGAAAGAGAGAGATGGTGGGAGGTGTAAGGGGGGGAAAGGGAGGGAAAGAGTTGATTATCAGGGTGAGGAAGGTGAGAAAAGGAACAGATGAGATATGGAGGAAAGAAGGCAGTAAAGGGATAAACATCACTCGTCACCCACTAATTTCATCACTGGCTGCCACCAGTATCATAACACTCACATGCTGTCATTCGCACCACCGTGTTGTGCCAAGCAGTAAATGACCACTCAGGAATCTCAGTGCCACAGAGCTGAAGCCTGCCTGCTCTGTCTGGCAGCGCGCCACCATTCCTCTGTGCTGTCCCATCCACTTCAAAAGCTGGAAAAACATTTGTTCTTCCATATTTGTACGGACCCTCAACTTTTACCTCAACGTCTTAACTCTAAAATAACCCTTGAATGTTCTCACTTTCCACAAACATCCTCTCGCTCAAGGTCTAAAACTAAAATTGGTCTTTACAAAGAGAGGAGCAACGTGCCATTACAGTAGGTCCTAGGTTAATTAAATCATGCGTCTATATATAAAGATCTTCTGAGTGTTTGTTTTTCGTCTGAACATTGTGGCAGCTCTCTAGAATGTGCACGTGCATGTCTGTGTTTCTGTGAGCATGCAGTGATAACTGCATCGTAAAATGTGGCACTGGTCTGACGAAATGTGTGTGCGACTGTGCGGCATCTGTGCCTGTATGTGTGTTTGGGTTAAGAGGTGATAAGGCGGCACTGTGGATAAAAGGGGCAAATGGTTAAAAATAATTCAAGGACCTTTAGAGGAGACATTCCCTAAATGGTGGGGCGAGACGTTGAGGCCTGTCTATCTGCTGAGCTCTGTGTGTCTCACTCACACGTACACTGAGCAGACCAGACTGTGACAAGTGGAGTTAGATTAAATCCAAACAGCACAACAATGGTAGACCCTGCCACTTAACCCAAAGAAAAGACCATATCCAGGAATTTAGAAATATTGAGATTATAACTCAAAATTTCCAAACTCTTGTTTAGATGATCATCAGAACTGAGATCACAAGCATATGTGAGAAACTCCTTTAAACTCTTGTAATCGATGCAATAGATCTCCTCTGCCAACCGTGAAATGACAGCAGTCATCTTTAGGGGCAAAAGATAGTCCATAAAATGTCCCCTTTAAGTTATTTTTTTACCAATAAAAGGCTCAAATTGTTATTCTGTCTTTGCTAAGAGTCTGGCAGCATTACACTTGTCTCACTCAACGGGGAGTCTCACTCTCAAGTTTTGTGAAACTTGGGTTGTTGCAGGAAGACGGAGGTGGAAACGTGAGAGAGAGTTAAACAGAGGAGTTCTGATTTTACTGAGAGTAACTAATATGGCTGGATCCTTTTCTGATACCGATGAAGCATTTGACTTCAATGGCCGTTCCTACTTATTTGAGCCAGAGTAAATTAACGAAGAGCTCCTACAAATTGAAGAGCGAACAAGGAGAGAGACAGGCAACAAGCAGAGGAGGAACAACAAGCTGCCGCAGAGGTGTGAGTGTGACTTCTTGTTGAGCGAGACATGGGTAAGATTGCCAGACTGTAAGGAAATACCCATTTTCAGCCAACTAATATTTCAGCCATTTATTGGTGAAAAAAAAGTACTTTAATGGATATTTCATGGGGTGTTGCAGATGCCCCATACGATTACATTCTAGCCAATGTCTCCGTGTTGCAGCTTCTGGCAGAGACAATCTGATAAATTAAATTATTAAGACAGGGTCCAGGCGGAAAAAAATACCCTAATTCCCCTTTCAGATCTTCACATTTGAGGAGAATATGTGGCAATTTGATCTAATGAAATGCCTGCGACTTCAATTTCAGCCAATCAACAGTACACATTCAGCTCTTATTGCTCAGATTCAATCAACTGTTCTTCCTGATACCCTCATTCTCATATTTCGTTCCTTCTTTTACGTGTGTTGTCTGACGAATGAAATAATGGAATTAGTTTTTAAAAATGAAATGGGTAAGTTTGTGATTAAGGTCGATTCAATAAACCAAATTTCAAGGGAAAACAGAAAACATCGGACATTGAAGGCAACAGAATAGCAAGAGGAGATCGGGTTGTTTGTCTAACAACATGACGTGACGAAAGGGGATAAGTGGTGCTGCAAGACAGATCGAAAGTCCTCCTGTTGAGAGCAGAAACCTTTGAAATACAAGATAAGAAAAATCAGAGCATTGATTTCGTCCTCCTGTCAAGGTGAGGAGGTTGACGAGTTTGTCCTAAAAGGTCCAGTTAGGAAGATGGATATGAAAAAGAACAGGGAGGCAGGTAAACACAGTCAGAGAATGGAGAGGGATGCCGATGGATCGTGTGTGAGTGAGCATGTGAATCTGTCCATGTGTTTCAGCTGTAACCCACTGAGAGCAAGATCCGACAAACTCCTTGGTCAGCTGCAGTTCACTCTATCAAAACCTGTTTTCAATACACTTACACATATTTGCGTTCACTATAGACAAACATTTAAATTCAATTTTATTTGCATAGCACCAAATCATGACACTTTACATTTTACGGTCAATATCTTAAAGTTATAGAGGAACCCAACAGTTCCCTCAATGAGCTGGTAGTGCGTACTATATTTTGTTAAGGGGGTCACTGACCAGCTTTGTTGAGAACTTTCGACACTTTTTCATGTGCAAGTGTGGTTGGCTCCGTTGTCATGGGGATGCTTGAGTTGTCACCATTCAGGCTGGATTTATAGTCATATGTAAGGGTGTCAGTGCGTATCTGTGCAGCTGTTGAGGATACATCGCAGCTGGCATGCACTTCCTCACTGATCTATGCTCACAGCTACAATATGTCCCGCTGCCTTCGGAGTTTGTGATGCTTCCACTTTTTCATGTTGCAGCCACAACTGGCTGTGTGACCATGGCAACCGCACGCACCACGACCCCACAGTGAGGCAAACGATAAAGGAGCTGGTTTACACATCTTCACCAGCAGAGAACAAACAGATCAGAGAAGAGAAACCGAGTTGGTGCAACATCACTTTCAAAGTCTGATTATCAGCCCTGGGGGAATAAATAACATCCATGACGCAAAACTATAGTAACACATATTTACCACTTTCAGAAATCTGTCTGTCTGTCTGTCCAGATGTATGTGGAAGGCATATCTCGAGGACTGCTCACGTTATCAACTATACACTTGGCATGTGTATTGTTAAGGGCCCACGGAAGTAAAGTGTGGAACACATCATTATAAGTGACGTTGATCAGAACAACAGCATGTTTACTACACCTGGCACATTCACAGCAACAGCAACAACATTTCAGGGTTCTGTGTACTGAGACGAGCTTCACTGAAATTTGAATAAACAGATAAACAGCTCTTTGTGCAGCAGCATTTTCAAACTAAAACAATCTCTGTCCATGCGAGCATTTTGGCTCATATCAGTTTTAATCCCCGTCCATACTAACATGCCTTAAATTCAGGTACAGTGGACACAGAAATTGCTCGAATAACAGCTCGTCTCCTACGCATGTAAGCAGTTGTATTATTGTACAATACAGAATTTAACTGCACAACAGCTGTTAGCAAAGACAACAGGGTCAAGTTTGAAATTGATTATCAATGTTACGTTTTACACTAGTAGCCGAGGCTAATGCTGTTGTTTTCTTCCAGAAGGGGGTCATGTGATAGGAGGCTGACCAATCAGCGAAGGCTTCGTTATGACTCAAAAGACTCAATCAGCAAGTAGTTGTGAGTGTGTCATCGTTTCTAAACATCTCCGTTTCTACCTGCCTCTGAGTTTTAGAAAACCTAATCCAATTAGGCATGTTTAGAATAGGTACTGAACAAGTATAATATCAATAACCATTTCCTCTATTATATACAACAGTCTGCTCTATTAGCTATGTTATGAGATTATACTTAATGGATAGCAGTAACCTGTGGTGTACAGGTTAGTTAAAATCGGAGGTATCCAGGAACTGTGCAAGTTTCTGTAGTTGTCCCTTCTTTTCTCTGTGATTGTTGTTCTGTATCACAGTGAATGAATACATGTGTATAGTGGGAATACAAGGGAATAGACTCCTATTCAGAGATTACTAAATCAGAAGTTACCTGGATGTAATGGGATGTGATCCAGCGGCTGAGGGAAACTTCATGCACTGATGAGGACATGAAGTAGAAAGACCCAGAAAAGGCTTATAGGTCGGCACTAATTTAAGAGTTTATTCAGTTCTAATGTCAAAATGGACTTTACTGCTCATATCTTGAACTGTATTATATTTTATAGGCGAGTCTGTCATTTTGTCTTTGCCTAAATGAATAGTTGTGTGTGGGCGGGGGCGAGAAGAGAGAAAAATAAACAGACAGGCGGTGGAGGTCATAGTGACTGAGAATATAAATCATTTTCTCACACATGTTAGGTCCAGACAATATTAGGAAAAGAAGACCTTTGACTCACCTTTGTAATAGAACAGACAGAAGTCAGCCAAGACGAACCACTTCCTCTTCCAAAGACGCATCCCAGAGCTGTCCTGCAGAGAGAGAGAGAGAAAGAGGGGGGGGGGGGGTGAAAAGTGTAAGTAATGAACGAATGA
Organism: Hippoglossus hippoglossus; assembly: GCF_009819705.1. NCBI lineage: Eukaryota > Metazoa > Chordata > Actinopteri > Pleuronectiformes > Pleuronectidae > Hippoglossus > Hippoglossus hippoglossus. The sequence continues at coordinate 20,246,263 of NC_047156.1, forward strand.
ATAATGAGATGGAAAGTAGCACAGATTGGCGAGATAACGAGCAAAGACGAGACAGAAATCATGCACAGGAAAAGAGAGGGAATAATGAGAATGATGAAGAGAGAGTTTGGAGAATAAAGAGACAGAAAGGGGGTAGCGAGGGACGGCAGCCGCAGTGAGCAAACAGGGGTAATGAAAGCAAAAGTGAGGTGTACAGGGATAAAGAGGGTGAACAGGACAGAGATCAGGGATGGGGAGGGATCATTTGTCCTCGTTCTGTGGCTCGCTGGGCCTGACTCGGCTGCTTTACTGCCTGCTTTGTCTTTAATGTTCTCTGGCTCATAATGGTGGCGTCAGAGGAGCAGAGGAGATACAGACGGGATGAAATCACCTCAAACACAGATCTGAACTCGCTCTTTGGCTCGAGATGTATGCAGCCACGTTACCCAGTGTGTTTGTGTGGGGATGAGAGAGAGCAAATGGCTTTTGGTCCTGATAGTGTGCACATGTATGTGTATAACTGTTTGTGATCATTTGTGTACACGCATATGCTTATGTCCACAAAAAATTGTGTGTGTGTCTTTTTGTTACCTCTTTAGGACATTTTCAAGTGTAAACACTGATCTTGTAAGGTCCAGTTATAATAATAATAATAAAACAAAGCACCTTTCATACATAAAATGCACTTCTAAGTGCTTTACAAAGACATGAAATAAGATACATCAATAAGAACACGTTAGCTATAAAACAAAGACTTGGGATTTTTTTTTTAAACATAAAACTAGCAAAAGGTACAAAAAGTAGTTTAAAAAATATCTGACCTCAGTAGAACATGGCCCAGTCCTAATGAGGCTAAACTTTGTTTCTGGGCTCCTGGTTAAGGATAGATGTAAGATATGAATTGCAGTTTGGTTAAGATTTGGGTTAGGCAGGAATAACCGCACAAACCTGTGTGTGTGTGTGTGTGTGTGTGTGTGTGTGTGTGTGTGTGTGGGTGTGGGTGTGTGTGTGTGTGTGTGCGCGTGCACGTGCGTGCGTGTGGGGGGGGGGGGGGTGCGTGTGTGTGTGTGGGTGTGTGTGTGTGTGTGTGTGTGTGTGTGTGTGTGTGTGCGCGGGTGTGGGTGTATGCCTCACCATGTGGTCATTAAAATACAACAGAAACATCACTTATTATTTGTCTAGTTATGGAGGCCAGGCGCTTTCCAGTGGGACGATGCCAACAAAAGATATTTTGAGTATGACTTAAAATAAACACAGAGTCTCCAGTAATAGCCTGTTTGTGATCAACAGCAGGTGCTCTATACTGCCAGAGCACAAACAAATAAATAAATAAATGAATGAATATAGCCTGAAATAATGAAACAAGGCCATTGGAGGAAATGTTGCTAGGACTCATCCTGTCCTGGTGCTGGGTAAGAGGCAAACTAACAGGCCTGACAGTCGGTCACTAATGTCCAGAGGAAGGTACCTGTCCAATCCCCTGACATTACATGGTAATAATGACATAACATGGTATAAATGACTGATTTTGTTGCCACATGAATAAATAATGAATTATATGAATGTCCCGATTAGCTAGTGGACTGAAAATATTATAATACTCTTTTCACTCATCCCGGCTCCATTTCTCTTGTGTAAAATCATCAATACATCAATCATGAATACCTTGTTTATTGAATAACTGGTTTAACAAAACACACTGGAAGATGTCAGCCTTGGACTTTTGAAGGTTATGACGGGGATTTTTCACCATCTGGCATATCACAGAACACATTATATATATTTTGAGACAGTATCCATCATCACCATTTCTAGCAAGAAAAGTAGTTTAATAGTTCTGGCAGAAAAAGGTTATATGTTTTTAAAAAGACACTGAATCTCTGCATCTATATTTTAAGATTACATATGTATTGCAATATTGATTATATATATGTTTAGATCAAATATAATCTGAAGGTCAAAATTATATTTTAAAGTTTTGCCCAATCAATGAAAAAAGCTCTTTATACACCATAATGCATGTTAGTTGTTTTAGTGTATTTTTACCCAGGATTCCCTGTAAAGTAGTATTAATACTGAGTGGATTATTCTGGTCATATTAAATGAAGTAAAAAGAAAAGTTAAAGATTTTTATAAGACATTTAGAAAACAATACCTTGAGTGTTCCTATCATTCCATCCATACATTATCAATGTTGCTTATCCTGTTAGAGCCAATGTTTTCCTACCATTTTCATTCTAAACCATTCATCTATTACGTTAATACTGTTGCATATCTGTCTATACTATGATGTTTGTGTAAATTTTCGTTTTTGTTTTTGAGACAATCAGCTAGCCAGGAGTCAATTCAGCTATGACCTGCTAACACACCACACGTCTACAAGCTGCCATGTGCATTCCCTGTTGAAACACTAAATTTGATTATGTTTGTGACCGTTTTTGAGGAATTAAAAATTATAGTTTTTGCATGAGCAGCTGTTATTCAAATCTTAATTTTTGGAATATGGTAAAGAGAAAGGAGCATGTTGCTAGTGTGTGTGTGCGTCCTCACCTGTTTGTACAACCATCCTCGGACCACCACAGGTACATTGGGATTCCTCTTAATGGCCTGCTCTCTCTTCCCAAAGCTGTGCACCTTGCCACTGGCCCGGGAGCCCTGCACACACAAACAGACAGAGGGTTTTCATGGGATGTAAGAAGACACAATCAAAGGCCACAGTAATGACTGTGAGTAGCACATAATGTTGTAGATCTCTTGGCCATGTCATGGATCACACATGTGCAGGCGTTGACCAAATTCAATTTGTTATCCATCAGCCGTTATGTGCTATATATGTCATTTTCTTAACTAATCAGCTAAATAAAAAATTTGCTCAGTAAGTTTTTACACAAAATTTGTTGAGAAGCAAAGGTGTGTGGCTACTTGTCATATCTCGTTGTTAGAATTAGAGTGTCAATGCTTTACCAAACTGATGGTACATTTGAACAGTTCTGGTGATGAAGGTGACAGTTCTCTCTGTCACAGTCCTCAGTTTTACTTACAATGTACTCCTTGTTTTCGGCGCCAGTTGTTACATAATTACAGACATTATTGGAGGACAGTCAATGTTCCACTTGACCTCAGTGACAGTGTCAGCCATTGCCGCTGTGAGACTGTTACAGCTTCCACATGTAGGAGTTAAGAAAAGTGGCCTTGTGACCTCAGGATCGCTGGTTCAACTCCTGCTGAAGAGTTTAGGCTGGGAATCTGAACTGCTTCCAGCGAAGGCAGTAACTCAGGCTTCACTTTCAGCAGGAACACACTCTGTTAGTATGAATCTATCTAACCTAATTAAAAGCTTGACAATAATTGTAAAAAATGAAATGTTCCATCCCAAAAATAGCCCTTATGTGTTCTAACGTCTACAGTGCATTCCTCAATAATTGTTTTTTGCTCTTGAGAATCACTAGTGCAAATCAAATGTCTTTTATCAATCTTCAGTTTATTATTTAAGCCAGGGTCAGGAAACCAATTCCTGTGATTAATTTATTTACCTACTTATCCTGGATCACAGGGATCCATCCCAGCTCACACTGGGTGAGAGCAGGGCCGGATTAACAAACTTTGGGGGGCCCAGGCAAACTCATGCTGCCCTAGTTTATCCAACAGTTACTCTTATTTTGTGTATTTTGTATGATTTGTATTTGGTATTAAGTAAAAATGTAAGCATTATAATACATCATGTAATACAGGCTTTAATGAAAGAACAAGATTATACATCACAACTCTGAAATAATGTGGGTGCTAACTTAAGACTGTGAAGCATTTGCTGAGCAGCTGTAACATTGAATTCTGTTGATGACTGAGTGGCAAAGAGTACAGAACTATTATAAGAGGAAGAAACAAGACCAGGAAAAGATAGGAAGGTCAGATGAAAAGACTTTACTTTTCATTTTACTGTGAAAATTGGTGTGATGCTTATGGATGATTTGACGAAATGAAAAATATAGCACCCCAAGCAGAGAGGAAAAACTAAGCTTCACTGCAAACTTCACATAGAAACCACGCTGGATTTGAACTGCAGTGCTCAAGTTGTAGTCCGACTGAAAAGTTCTGAACAACAGATATGTGCCTGAAGATGGACAGACTACATCTCCACTCAGAATGTGCGATACATCTAAAATCCCACGTACCAACAGAGGTCAAAAGCCTCTTCCAAAGTGCAAGTTTGGGGTTTGCACTCAACTGCATTTCTGTGGTTCTCATCTATAGGCTCACTTCATACCGTTTGACATGATTCCTCTGTCGATGGCAGGGTTAGAGGCATTTGAGTCCATTGATTTACAAAGTATGGTTTTCTGATCCCAGAGACTTTTGATACGCAAAACAGATGTTTCACCTCTTTTAGGTGCAAGCTCCTTGTTTTGTCTTGGTTGGTCTGACTTTTGTTCAGAGTCACCCTGTTCTGTGTCATATTCATTCACTTCATGCTAATTTCTTGACTGCATCTGTGTTGTGTGGAAAAACGCTCTGTCCAAATGACAATATTGCCGTAAAGAGTGAGATTGTGGCACAATTAAATAAACAATAGAGCATATATGAAAGGATAGACACTTTTGATTAATTACATATATATTATATCTACCAGCTCTGACCTCTGCTGAAAGTTGTTGAATTGAACAATTTTTCATCTGGCACCAATGATGCAATGGAAAACTAACCTGGAAATGCAATATTTTATTTTGTATAACACATGTATTCATCTCTACTCTCCCTTGACTAAGGACAACCAGATTCCTGGCCCATCTCCTATGAACTCGAGTAATTCATTCTACAAAGAAAATGTAGAAAAAGGACTAGTAAGTTTCGACTAAATCATTACAAAAAAGGCAAATTATAATGTTAGAAGCCACCTGAGCATCTTGACTTAACCTGTCCAGCTGAGGTCTATTAATAGAGTTTAACTGTGTGGTTGCATTTCCTGCTGTTCTCTATTTAACTATAATGATGTCAACTGTATGTACAACATCTGAGGAAATGACAGTGATTCACTCAGCAAGCCATGACATTCTTGCTTTATTATTGTGTTAGTGTGTGTGCGGCTGCTCCACAAGCTGGCAAACGTACTTATATACACTGTTCACATATTCATGAAATCACATTACACCATTGCATATTCTGAAACCTCGGAAGAAAGACTACTCCCCCCCTGGCACTGACCACACACACACACACACACACACACACACACACACACACACACACACACACACACACACACACACACACACACACACACACACACACACACACACACACACACACCAGCCCCAACCCTGTTATTATAATAAAAGATTTGGTGTGACGGCTGCATAAGTGTGTGTGTGTGTGTGTGTGTGTGTGTGTGTGTGTGTGTGTGTCAGCAGCAGCACTGGGAGGCAATCACAGCTGGACAACAGCAAACACACTCGTTAATTAGAGGAAAGCTGGTTGGCGAAGCATGATTCAAAGACACAGAGCAGCTCCCATCCTGTCACATTGAAGTCCCTTAACTGTAAAAATACCGTACGTGTCCATGCATTGTTATAGGTTTGTCTTTGCCTGTACATCGGTGTCTGCAAATATTCTGTGTGCGTGCATGTATCTGTGTGTGTGTGATGCAGTGGTCTATTTTTAGGCCGAAGGTAATTTTGCAGAACAGGCTCTGGTCCCTGTTGCAAAGCAGCACTCTGTCTTGTAGGTGAGACACACTGTTACTTAAAAGGCACACGATGAGACAACCTAAAAGCCTAGAGAGGCAAGTCTGAGACCTCTGGGTTGCCGGTTCAAGTCCCCAGCCAGACAAGAATGATCCGGGAGGGTAAGGTAATTAAACAGGAGTAGTGCTTTCCCCTCCCTTTTTAAATCCATTTGTCCTTACACAAGACACCTAATCCCAATCTGTTGAAGTGGATCTGATCAGTGGCTAACATCATCTGAACATGGCAGCTCAGTCAATCTGGATTACTTTAAGATCCAAAATAATTGGTCGACTTTATGATTTGATGACAGGTAAAGTCATCTATGAAGGAAAAATCCTTCCATCCATCAATACATTCCATCCATTATCTATACCTTACTATGCTTATCCTTTAAGGGTCACGGGTGAAGCTGGAGCCGATCCCAGCTAACATTGGGGCAGGCTACACCCTGGACAGGTTGCAGGGCCAACATACAGAGAGAAACAACCATTCCCACGAACATTCAACCATATGGACAGTTAACCTAACCCCAATCTGCATTTCTTTGGACTGTGGGAGGAAGTCGCAGTACCCAGAGAAAACCCACACAGACACAAGGAGAACATGCAAACTCAACACTGAGAGACTCTGCCCCAACCGCAATTCAAATCAGGATTCTTTTTGCTGTAAAGCAATGAATGAAGGAAAAAGGCCAAACATTATCTAATTCAAGCTTTAAGCTTCTTAATAATTTAAGTATGGCACGTATGTTTGTTTAAACTATTGATTTAAGTAAGGATTTTGGACATTATGACATCAGGATATTTCAGCATTGTGTTGAATTTCTGGTATTTCCAAATTCATATAAAAAGAAAGGAAATGCATCTAATTTAGGCTCTTGGAAATTTGTGATGATTAAATGTAAAAAAACTGATTCATTAGTGATAAAAATTACTTGGTAATTGGTAATACCGATGTGGTATATTTCCCATGATAAATTAGATTGAGTAGATGCTGAGATATTTCCCTGTTTGATCTGCTGGTGATCGTCAGAGGATAACAAAGTCATTAGGATTCACCCTCAAGGGCACCATGGATATCCATCTATCCATCATCTATACTGCCGATCCTTCAAGGGTCACAGGGGATCTGGAGCCAATCCTGGCTGATATCGGACGAGAGGCGGGTTACATCCTGGTCAGGTCACTAGCCTATATCAACCAAATTAAATGCAAATTCACCCGTTAGGACCCTAGCCTGGCCGCTCGAGTGTCCTAAAAAGGCCTTGTTCAGGACTTTCAAGGTTGGGGTCAGAACACAAAGTGATATCCTGAAGAAGTGGACTTTTAAATGTGAGCTGCTAAGTATAAAGTCTCCTTTTTTTCACTTATTCATCTGTGTGACTCTAAGTCTTGTATGGTCAACAAACCGAACAAAATCAAAAACCAGAGAGGCAAAAACTGAAAAATTTGCGTGAGGAAGCAAATCACAGCATTAGGAAGAAGGACCCTTAATTTAATGCAATATTAAAGGGAGTGTTACTCTTATATATTTTTTTACTTTCTCACTTTTTCCAATCCTATAATCTATGACTGAGCAACGAAACATTGTGTGATTATTTACTATGATTAAACGTCTTAGTTTTAATGCTCAAAGTAGCACTCAATGTTAAGGAGCCAATAAAACTAGCATTTTCAAATACTGAGGCAGGGAACTGACGAGGCACATGAATTCATAACAACAGACTGGGACCCAGAGGGATCTACTAAATGACACAGACTTTGATGAATCCCAAGGAAGTTGTGCAGACTTATCAACACAACATGACTAAATATGCAGACAGCGACAGAGAACACAAGTGCTCAAAGTTTTACACACAACTCGTGGGGGAAATGGGTTGATTTCTGTCTTGGCGTCGTCTCTGATGTTGGCGGAATGAATGCGACTTGCTCAAAAAGTAGGTTTATTTCTTGATGGCGGGGGACACAAATGACTCATCTCTCCCGCCCTGAGATGGAATTCTTTTTTGTTAAGGGTTTTGTTTGTCAGATTGAGGCTCCTGCTCTTTGATGGCAGGGGTGATGAGCCAGAGCACCTGGGAGGGCTGCAGGCCAAGAAAACACGGGGGCGTGGAAATGGCAATGGGCCATTGTGATGGATGCCCTGTCATCTCTGTACCGCACCCGATGACACGTGTTCAATCTCAGACCCGTGGCACCTGTTGATGGGGCAGGATGAGATTTCACGCCACTGTGGAGCTGGGTATGTGCATGTGTGCGAGTGAGTGAAAAGGAGCGTGGGATTCAGACTGAAAGAAAGAAACGTGTCAGGGAGCAAGAGTGAGCCAAGGATAATGGATAAACAAAATAGGATTTGAGCTTTTTCAGTTCCTGTCAGGAAATATTGCAAAAACACAGATTGCAGTAACTACATAAGATTGGTACCATTATTTTTTTATTATTATCATTACTACTTTTATTAACCTCTACAACAACCAGACTCAGTGTGGGCGGCTATTTGTAAAAATTCTAAATGTGCCTTGTTTTATTGTTGCTGTCACTATCAGTTGATATTGGGATGTATGTGGGTTATATTCCACATTAGATATGATGAGGTGATTTTAACCAAATCGGCCTAATTTCAGAATTCAAAATTAAAACCTGCAAATGTGGGAGAAGAATCCCCAAAATACAGAAATACAGACGGATAACATCACATAGCGTATATTAGTCAGCTGAAACAGTTGATAACCGGGTCAGTCAGTCAGAGGCCACAAATAAGAGAGATGGCTTTAACACTGCCATTAAGACTATTAACTTTATTGTGTAGCGTAGTGTAGCTCTCTGCTTTTGACGACAAGAAGAGGAGAAGTTAATTGGATATAACTATTTAAGAATATTGGTATAAGAGATAGACTTCACAGAAGACTTCATATCAATTCACTGTTTTAAAAAGGTAAAGGTGTTAATACCAACGCCTCAGACTTCCCTCTGTCTGAACAGCCTGATGGTAAAGATGCTGTGAAACGACTGAAGATCTCAGGCCGTGTCCTGGCTCATTAGAGTGTGTGCTGTGTTTAACATTTTAACGATCCTTAGGACATTAGTCTTTTGACAACTGATATGATGTCATATCAAACATTTTTCCTTCTGCCATTTGCCCCACTCTCATTTATTTTTGACACTAAGTGACCTGTTCATTTCCAGCTCATCATTTGTTGGTGATTTTCTATCTTACATTAATCTCTAGTAGAGCTGGGTGATAAGATGATATAGATAATTATCGCGATATAACTTTTCCTCGATAGAAACATAAGACATGGTCGATATAACATCGATAGAACTCATCCATTGCATCCATGTTTTGACAGATAACCCGAACAGCCAATGAAAATGAGAAAAACGCCGCGCTGAACCAATCATGTAGCTGGAATAGAGTTACAGCCACGTCAGGCTAGGTTGACGCACACAGCACAGAGTGTAGGAGCCGCAGCACACATGCTAATGTTTGGGCTCCTGCATAGAGGACTGGCTGAACGTAATCTATTCATTAGTTTTCTGCTACGTCCTGTATGTGTCATAGTCTCCTGTCGAAGTCTGCTTCCTCCTCACTACCCCGCTGATCTGCGCTCACTTTACACTTTAAAAATAAACACCATGACTAATCTGAAGTTATTAGGACACAAACAGGACTGACGCTCTAGAGTGTTTGAGACTAACATTTAAACCTGCTACACAACACGACAACAGGGTTAAAGTGACCGGAACGATCCGGAAACGTGGTCCGACATCATCGTTTAACAACTAAATACATGTGATTATCAGTTTGTATGTAAAGAGGGGCAGAGACGAGCATTGAGTACAAACATAAACATGGATTCAGCAGGTGTTTTATGAAGATCAGTTCTAAGTGTGAGTGAAATAAAATAGCAAGCAACACCCACTGTTTAATTGTTTGCTACAATGCACCGTGTTGATATTGATTTAATGGTAAACGATCAAAATGCACACATGTACACATACATCATAGAGACTGGTGGAAAACCCTGGGTGTTTCTCCAACATGGTCATCCATAGTAAACATAGTCGTCCTCACAGCAAATGGATAATGAGCCACACACACACACACACACACACACACACACACACACACACACACACTGACCTTGGAGCCAGAGGTGTTGTCCACAGTGGAGGAGGTGATGGTGGTAGAGGCCTCGCTGACTGTTGTGCTGGAGAGCTGCTCACCGGTGGGTTTGGACATCATGCGAGCCCCCTGTGGCCTGAACGACACACAGAAATCATTTTGATACAATGCTTTTTCAAATTTGATATAAAATTGATATACATCCCCTGGAGTGTTCATGGAGAGTTTACATGGGTTAGTGTGTGTGTGTGTGTGTGTGTGTGTGTGTGTGTGTGTGTGTGTGTGTGTGTGTGTGTGTGTACAGCCAGAATTTGACTGCTAAAGTACAGAATAATCTGAAGTCATGATATGCTCCCTGTCCCCACAGCACACGCCTTGGAGGGCAATGATGAATACAATTTCTTGTGTGTGTCTATTTTCCCTTTATAACCTCAGGTTGGCGCAGAGCCATTACCTTACATGGCCGTCTCACAACAGGAGGCTGATTGATGAATTTACAAACCAGACTCACAGCAGAAAAATAAAGGTGCATACAGCAGCAAACTGCTTTATGTAGTTCGTAGTTCCTCCAAATGATAAATTAGCACCAGTCCTTAATCCAAATGTAAACCAGACATATGAGCCTCAGCATGGAAGGTTATTATTTATGTACCTGATCTAATCTGTATTATGTTTCATGATGGAAAATAGTAGCATTCTTGTGGCATTAATCCTTTTCATGCCTCACATAGAGAGAGACAAAAATGGGGTGGAGGTTTGACACACTGTAGGCTCAAATCAGAAAATCACAGAGGAATGCTGGGTTAACATTTTCTAAAGATGTGTCACCTAACTACCCCAAATGATGTCATTAAATAGCTGCTATTTCAAGGTCTGTTTCTTCCATAGATTTCCAGCTGGAGGGTGAAACAATCATGACAACAAAAGGCAGATTTTGGAATTTGATAACTATGAATAAACCATAGAAATCCATTATCTATACCGCTTATCCAATGAAGGTTGCAGTGAAGGGGGCGAGAGCCAATCCCAGGAGACTGTAAGGTACACCCTTGACAGGTCTCCAGCGTTTCGCAGGGCCGACATACAGAGATAAATATCTACTAAGGCTCACGGTTGATTTAGATTCTCTGGACTGTGGGTGGGAGTCTGAGTCCCTGGAGAAAAACCCACGCAAACACGGGGAGAACGTGCAAACTACACACAGGCAGACCCTGGCCGGAACGGGAGGAAACGTCTTGCTGTGAGGCTGCACCACCGTGCCACCCTGCTGTTCCATCAATCCAAAACAAATGTGGATATGTTGCAATCACTGAGTTCACTCCAGACTCTCATCATACTTGTTCTCAGACTGAAGGATTACATAATATTGTTTCCACCCATAGAGAACACTTGAGTTATTATTACTGAAAAATACTTATCGCCATCATTGGATTTGCATGAGCTGTTGAATACAAGCAGGAATGTGCAGCATGTAATTCATGCGGATAGTAGCACAATGACTGTAGTAGCAATAGAGCAGCATGAGGACAGAACAGGTTTGAACAAACGGCTACAGAGATACGTCATCTGTGGTTAAAGGATTGTGAATGAATGAGCTACTCCACCTAACAAACTGTTGATGGATCCAGACCAAGTGAATACGCTTTAATGAGTCATGCTCTACAAAGACAAAGAAAGGTAGAGACACTGAAGAACCTGCTTTAACATCATGAATGCAGTCAGAGACACACGTCTGAGTTTTATATCTTTGCGTTTTTTGTTTTTGGAGTCTAAGACACTGTGCTCATGTTCCACTGTTTTCCAGCAGGTGCTCATACATTGATTTATTTGCAAAGCTCACAGTGATATCCAGCAGACTTCACCTCAAACAGATTTTCTAACCTGCTACAGTAAAATATTAACAGATCTTCTTGTCTTCGTGTCTTTTCGACTGTGCATTCAGCTTTTGTTTTTAGCAGTTTTCAAATGAGAGGATGAGGAAAAACAAACACTGGCTGGAGATCACAGGCTTATTTATTTTTTAGAAAGGCAGTATGTTTTCGATGGATATCTGTGTGTGTGTGTGTGTGTGTGTGTGTGTGTGTGTGTGTGTGTGTGTGGGGGGGGGGGGGGGGGGGGGGGGGCAGTTTCCAAGGATACAGGTACAACATGAAAGCCTTTAAATTCATTAGCAAGCAGAGCTACTTCTGTTTGTTTGTCAGTGGAAGTTTTAAAATCTTTATTTTTTTGTGATATGTTCAGAACATTGAATGTACATAAAGATGGACGACATGACTGTTCCGCAAACGTGAAGCCAAAGTGTCTCAATAGCCTCCTGGAGGCTGACTGCAGTATAGGTCTTAACCCTCGCCTCCTCCATGTCAACAGATAAGATATGAAACTAATGTATGTTTAAGTGCCAATTTTTTCAGTTTAGTTTCTGTTAGTTATTTGATGTTATAAAAACATGATCGACAGTTGAGACTGGCTCACGATAGGTCTAGTCTGTGTCTACTACTTAGGCTCCATCCCCTGATCACTAATGCACAGACACTGACTGTATCAAGTTGGAAATTGCAACCCAAGGAGGCTGCATTTGTAGACCACCTGCGTCACAGCTGTGGCAGTCTCAGTTCTAAGGCTCCTCCAGATGTGGCAGGCAAATGCATCCTTCCATCCCTGAGAAACAAAGGCTCCAATGGGTGGCTCCTTCTTGTGAGCTTCAGCTCCGTTTTAAAGAGGTCATGACAGCGGAAAGTGACATGACGAGACGTCTAATGCTTGATGTGTATTTTACTTCAAATCAACTGAACAGCTAATGATACACATGTTCAAAACAAGGGCATTAAAACTTTCTTGTCTTGTCCAACTGCAGCTCTGTTGCTAGGCGACAGCAGAATAGGCAGAACCATCTCATTTTGGTTTGGACTCTGCAGTCTAGACCGAGCCCTCCGAGGGACACAGATTGTCCCAATTCAGATTGTGAAAGAGAGAGGAAGGGAAGATGCTTCATCAATGTTCATACAGTCTGTGGCTCAGACCTTCTTGTGCACTCATTACTGATACCTATCCATATTATCAGTAATGTGACCATTAAGCTCCCCTGAGGCCCCAACGATCACGAAGGGGGTGGGAGGCATAAAATAATCCTTCATTCATTTTAATCGAGGCTAAAGTTTGAAATAATCGTGATATTGATATGAAGTCATATCACCCAGCTCTAATCAAATACAAGTACTTTTATTTAAAAATAAACTCAATTTAAATTGTCTTGCAGCATGAGGAAATCTCCAGAGAGTTTTGACTGGTTCTCACCTGCCTCTCGCCTGCCAACAAGTGTCCATCATACACAAGTCAAAGATAATAAACCAAACACTGGACAAAGACCAAGGTGTGTTTGTCTGACAGTCTAATGTTTGAACACATCCAACATGCTGCACTCTTCCAACGAGGACTGACTGTTTGTTCTGCAGTACAGTGCTGATGAGGCGTCTGTCCGTCTGTCTGGATGTGACACCTCTGACAGACAGACTGTCATTTTGTTGGACTTGCTGATAGAATTCACAGTTGTTATCATCTGTTTAAACAATACAACTAATTCGTATTTGTTATTGCTATTCAAATATTCAGTATCTGCTTCAATATGCTTTTACAGAAAATAAAGTCAGACAGCTCAAATATTTGGCTCCTTATTGATGTAGCAGTGTAAAGCCGTACAATGGGGTCCGGATGTTCTCTCACCTATGTAGAACGTAGCAGGAGATTCTCCACTCAGGAGCATTCAAAATAACAGGTGAGGGCTGGCGCAGCATGCAGGAGGCTGGACGCAATGTATAAACATGCAAAACAACACATCTTCGTCTGTGTCTGTGTCTCATTCTGAAATATTTGTTTTCTTTTTGTTTTCGTCTGTCGCATGTTAAAAACATAGTCAACACAACCACTTGTTTTCGGTGAATCCTGCGGAGGATCTCCTGCTGTGTTGTCACGTCCCCTTTACTCAGAGCCTGGCAGGAGAAACTCCAGAGAAGGTCTGGAGCCTCCGACTCTGAAATTTGCTTCATCACATAAAACCCCAGTTAAGTGCACGTCTGACAGCAGCTCAATTTAACTTCTAAGTGGGCCCTGCATTATTACCCCACAATCCAGCCATTAGACCTTAAACCTCTTTAAACCCTGTCTGCAGTAGTCATGTCTCTAAAAAAGGTCTGGACCGCTCCTTTGTAAATGTATACAGAGATAAATACCTAGTACTTAGTAACTTACAATGTTAAAGGCATGTTAAGTTAACATAGGTTGTTTACACTGTGTGATATTTAAATGGCTGTTTATTAATTTCTCTGATGTTAAGTTCTGGGAGACTCCCGATATCTTTGTAGAAGCTAAAGACAATATTAAAAGAGGCTCGGGCGTAATGAGGGTCATCCTCACACACACACACCTCCTTGCTAGCTATATATCTTTGCATAGTGACAGGCCTGTTATTGCTGCTGTCTTACTGTGGTGAGACAGATGAGACGTTCAACACTGGATGTTTTATTGTCAATGCGCTGACACCAGGCGGAGCAAACGTGTAAATCTGTGTGATTAGTTTCAGAAGGAACAACATTGGCAGAGTAATGTATTCTTTCATCCAAAAAATTACCCAGAACTATATTTCTCTGAAACACACAACGCCCTGCTATCTTTTTTTCAAATTAATCAATTTAGTTGTAAGCATTGTTATTTTTGCAAACACACATTTGACAGTTAAAATTGCTTCACTAGACAGATAAAAAAACGTTTTAATTTGTGTGAATTACAGAAATAAAATAAATCATAATATTGGTCTCCTTTCATTTTTTTCTTGCGTCTTTGTCTCACATTTTTTCTTAAAATGAAGAGAGCTCCTTCATCTCTTTCCTCCACAATAGAGGCTGAACTGTTTCACACTGACACATCCAGCAGTTTCAGTACATTAACAACCTCTATCTACAGATGCATAATGTAAATCTGTGGAGTGTGGTGTAGGTGGGTTGGAGAACCAGAGAGAGACAGAAGCTCTGTTTTCTTTCTGTTGTCAACAGAATTTAAAGCAAATGTTTAAAAAAGGTCAGGAACAAAAACTGTAAAAAATGTAAATTAGATTCATTTTTGTCCAAATATTTTATTTAATGAAAAGACTCCAAATAGAACTGTTCTCAAAAACAATTGTTTTTTGATTAAGAGTTAATTTAAAGTCTAAGAGGAAAGATAGACAGGCACTTGGCCTTTTGTGCAATAAAACTGAACCACTGCAGTGCCAAATTATTAAAAACCTTTTCTCTTCACATAATAATTTCTTTATCCTAACAAAGGCAATTGGAACTGGAAACTGAAATGAAGTAAATCACAGGTCCTTGAATGTTCAGAAATAAAAATTAAAAAAAACAGAGAAATTACACCTTTACTTTGTAGTTTACAAGGCTCGCGAAAGTTTATAAGAGGGCGAGGTCAGGGGCGACAACCCGTCATTTTGAGCATTTCTTTATCTGATGTGTCTGCGTCACTCTGCAATGGCACCACCAATACACTAGTTGGCAGCAGGGTTTCTATGCCAGAGTGGACTTCAAACAATGGCAACTGAAACTGAAAAGGTACTGATGGAGTTGGAGATAATCAATTTTCAATATCAGTTATTTATACTGAAAAAATCGGATGACATCAGAGGAGATGATGTGTCCGACCATTGAACAGGTTGGGGCAGGAGGAGGGGGAGTTTTGTGTGCTTGTCCGGCCACTGAGAGACATAGACGAGACATGTTGTCAAGCGGGCCAATCGTAGTTGTTACAGTCTGTGATGTACAGGTAGGTAGACTATTGTATAGGGTACACAGCTACTGATAAAGTATAAATTGGCCTTGAGAGATAAAGAAAAAGCTATAAGACGGAGGGAAGAGACTCAAGAGGGAAAGCAAAGTAACCCACTGCACCATAACTTACCACAGTGAATAATAAATCAAAATTCCCTCTATGAACCCTGTTTTCTTTACAGCGTAATTAACTACTTACTTATTTAGTGTGTATGGAATAACTGGCAAGAGCAGCCGGTAAACACTCGTAAAGAAAGACCTTCCATTTTAGCCTAAAATTATATTATCCTGTTATATTTTATCTAGCTGTTTTTTTATTTTATTTTACCTATTTCATTGCTGAATGTATTGCTGTATTTTTGTGTTTTACTCTATTATTGTATGTTTACGGTGTTTGCACGAAAGGTGCGATATAAACAAAGATGGATTTGATTTGATTTACAATTCTCTTTTAAATCTTTGACAGTTGTTTGCTGGTTATAAGAGCAGTTAAGGCAACTTGTGGATTCTCACAGTCAGCGAGCCTCTTTGAATCGAAGTGAACCTAATTCAACTGAGGACAAAGAAGAAGGAAAAGAGACAAGAAAAGGGAAAAGAGGAAGAGATTGAGAGGTTGAAGAGAGACAACATGAAAGGAGACTGGCACTTCACTAAACAAGGTGTGCTTCAGCTGCATCAGTATGACCTCAATGATTTTTATCATGACTCTCACATCGGATTATATCTTTTTCCTTATATTTTCCACACAACATTTAGATCCATAAATCTGACTTTGTTGTCTAATTTATGGTGTTTATATGTTATTTAAAAGTGAACCACATGTCAAGGTCATAAAGATCTGGCAATATCAAAATGTTATAGGGGTGTAACCTATTAGCCTCTCAAAGTCGTTCTGAGTTATTCTCAGTTTCTCACCCTCATATTTTTCAATTGTCTTTATTCTGGAATATTACTATTTATTCTTTTGTTTGTTATATTCATTTAGTTGTTGTGTGCATTAAAATCTGATGACTAATATAATATTAAGGATCATAATCTATGTTGACTGCCATAAAGGTTCAGATTTTTGGACCAGGTTTCACAAAATACTATCATTTTAATGTCTTTTTTCTTTTTAGATTCAAGCGCCTCTTAGCGCTAAATTCCCTTTGTACAACCCTCAGCCCCAACAATGAGTTCCTTATTTTATAAGTAGAAAATAAACAGAATGTACAGTTTTGATTATTGCACTGTAATTAGACAACCTGCATTCACAGTTTTACAATACTGTTGCCTACAGAGCTGTTCAAGTGGAGCAGCTCAGTTTCCGTTCTTTGCTCAAGGGCACGTTGATGCAGGTTTCATTGCCAGTCAAGGACATGTTCCTCCTCTGGGTGATGACTGACGGATTAAGGAGAGCTGACAGCTGAGAGCAAACTGACAAATGACACCATGTCTTTCTTTAAAAAGTGCAGCTGTGGGTTCCTGTTGCACCTACGACGCCACACACAGCACCTCACACCTTTTGGAACTTCAAGGGGCCCAACACTGATTCAGTTCAGTTTACTCATCCCAAGAAGTATTGTGAGAGCTGTGTATAATATCTTCAGTGGCTCTGAAACCCCTCAACACCTCACACCTCCAGTTTGTAATGCCAAACAGAAGGAGACGTGGGAGTGGATTGTCACTCCTTTCCCAAATCACTCCTGTCCCAATCCCATGACAGAATAAAAAAGATTGTTGTGTCCCAATGTATGACTCATCCATTGATGACTAACAGAAAGAGGATGCATCCTTCTTCTGTGTTGTAGTTTTTAGGAGGGTAGTCTTTAGGCTATGCAATGGTATTGATTTGTGTTTTTTCCATTCTTTTATTTGTGTTCTGCTGCGCAGATTTTACTGACAGCATTTGGTCACATGAGCACCTGGACCTGTAGTAATATTAGAATATATTTATAATATATATTTCTTTAATGATATATAATATAAAATATATAAAAACTGGCCCATTGACTCCCATCCCAACCACTGTTAAAATGTTTCCTGCAATATTCCATTCCCATGATGAATAGTGTCATTGTCACTTGACAAATGGTCAGCCTCTGATGAAAACTGGAGCTGTTACTTTTTTTTTTTTCAAAGTAATTGTTTATACTCTGCAAACGAACTGAACCATGGTTGATTTAATCCGGACTGAGACCATCCCCTTTGGCTTGGACAAAATTTCGGTCTGGACTGATGGTCCGTGGCACCTTTCACACCTTTTATTTTGGTTCAACTTAAAACTGAAAAGTCCTTAGGTCCAGACCAAGCAGGGTAGGTGTGAAACCACCCTAAGCATCAAGATATCTTGAGCTCTGCTGATTCAATTTTGACGATTATTTACTGATTACTTAACTGAAGTGAACCCTTTTAAGAATACTCCACTGGAGGATGAATCTTGACAAATAAAAGGAAATGAACGTGAAGAGCGAAGAGTGTGTGTAAACCTAATAATCACAGCCCATCATTAACAAATACATGGAAAAATCTGGCCAAACATCACTAACGACAACTCAAAGACACAATGTTCAGCTTCAGTGAAAACCTTCAGTAAATGCAAACATGCCCTATTCCCTCTCTGTCTTGCTGGAAATACTTCTCCATCTCTGAGGTGAATAAATTACTGAGTGAAGTAGAAAAGGAGGAGGACCAACACTTCAGATGGGCACTTAGCAGCCTGGTGAGAGTATGTGACAGGGCAGGAACCTAGATCCACATAATATTGCATATTAATCTCACACAGCAATATTGACCATGAGTCAAGAGTGACACCAGAGTACGGGCTGGAGGTCATTTATAGTCTGCTCATTAGGAGGAAAGCAGTTAGCCTCCTCTTGTTATGTCTGTGGGAGGATAAGGCAATCTGGTGAAAAAAGAGGCCGCGGTGAAGACATAATTACACAGGAAAGGTAATGGCTGAAAAGATTCTGACATTTTAAAGCAAAGACCTTTCCTGTATTTTAATGATACCTCTCACAGGAAAACATGTAAAAGTCACTGAAGAAACCTTAAAACTTGAAAAACACCCACAACCACAAGTAAAACACACAGGCATCACATCACTGTATGAATGGATGAAGTCTGAAGATCAAAAACATTCAGAAATGTTACAATCAATTATCTGAGAGAAATACACACACACACACACCTTTTTTCAGAGAGCGGACACCATCCGTTATTTCAGCACCGACACATCGTTATCCTCCCAACAAAACTATAACCAAAAAACAATCTACCTACTGCATCTTCATTTTCCACTTAAAAACCTGACACTTCAGTCTCAACAAATCATTCAATGTGATCTTCCTCTATGGTCCTGATGGCGCTGTATTGCATCATGCTGCACGTCAGTAACTCTGCAGGAAAGTCTTTCATTGGTGACTTACTAGTTGTTTGTTTTGCCTGCCATTTTGTTTGGTCATTTTTTATAAACAGCAAGTTGCCAGTTCCAAACGTAAACATTCAATATGTAACTTTGGCCACTAGGGGTCTCTCAATCAAAACAATAATAAAAGACCTACTTTGATGACATTGTGGAGCTGCATGAGATCATAGGAGTTGTCTTAACCACCATTGCCGATGAAAATTTACCTGAAGCAACTCCGGAGCAAATCTAACTGGCTAGCATTTTGTTTTCCTTACTCGTATAACTTGCCCTGCAAAGTCACGTGTAAAGCTGATATGGGGCAATTTAAAGGCAACACAATTAAATGTCCTGTTACCTTGAATAAAATTGGGGTTTTCCAAAATTGTTGGAAACATTTTTGGATAATGCAGGTTTTAATGGAGAATAGTTACATATCTTTTAACGTTGCACACAAACTACCAGTGAAAACTAGTGGGTCAGAGGACATCAGCCAGACTGCATCTAAATTCACACAATGAAAAGAATGTATCCCATGCATCCCAGACCACTTCTGAATGTGGTTGGAGTGACTGGATCTCAAAATGCATTGAGGTCGCATTTGGGTGTGTTAAGACCAGTACTTAGCACTGTGAACTGGTCTGAGCAGAGAATCTCCAGCTGCGTTGTGTGAAAGGAAACCTCTGGAGAGGTCATGTCTGAAAACAGCTTCTGTTTCAATTCCAAAATGCTGCTATGGCAGCAGTTAAACAAAGTGTTGCTATGCTGCACCCCTTGAAAAGAGAGACTGAGCACATTTCACATTTCTGCCGCGGCTTCCTTTAAATCACCAAATCTCATATCAAGGAGCAGGGGAGGGGTGAACAGCTAGAAGGAAAAGAGTCAAGGTGAACTGGAGAGCATGAAGAGGAGTAAGAGGGGAGCAACGTGGAGGAACAGTCAATGCGGGGAAAAAATTGTAAAAGGGAAAGAAATGTCAAGTGACATCCAGGAATTCTGTTTATGTCTATTTATATATTGGGCACATACACCAGGCAGACGTGCTCCGTATGAATAAGGTTTTAATTTGATTTCAACATGTTCCGTTCTGTGTCTACTTGTTTGGAAAATCAGTTCAGGAAGTTGAAGTTAAAATGGGAAAGTTTGAAAAAAAAATGATAATAGAGGAAACGAACATTAATGGAAAACTAGGTTTCTGATCGTAAAATCGAGACAAACAGGGAAGGAGAAGATGCGCCAGATCATTGTGCAGGTTATAAAAATGATAACACAGAACACACATGGAAACAGATTAAGAAACCCAAAATTTGCATTTCTTCGAGCACTAAATTTCAACTAGTTTCCATTATCAACATTTTCCCCTTAGTGCTGAGGACCCGAGGAAAGACAGACAGATGTGGCGTGAACACACTTAGAAACACTTCAGATGCAGACGGATATTCAGACCCAGACAGCAGCAGCCGAAGAAGTAATTCAATCTCTCCTGCTGCCAAAATAAGAGTTGATAACATACTCCTAGAAGCTGTAAAGTCCTGACACTTTAGCCACTTAAATGTGTGATAACCCCTCGCAAGCAGGCCCGCTGACGCCAGCCTCCATACACACACACACACACACACACCCTGCTGCTAAAAACGCCCTCAGATGGCGTTTCAGCTCTGCTTTGATGGCCAGTGAGCCAATGCCTCCATCACAGTTGACGTTGACATCAAATAGGGAAAAAAAAAGAAGGAGGCCGGTTGGTGCAGACTGAGCCGGGGCTGGAGGTGACAGATATAAACCAGAATATGAGCTCCAGTGAACTCCACTACACTGTTGCCAGCATGTGGCAGTAATCTAAAGGTTAGCTCTGCCGCAGCAGAGAGCCTCTGTGGCCAACAGGAAAAAGGTATAAATGTGTGTGTACATACATGAATGTGAAGCAGAGGGGTTCATGCTGAAAAAGACCAGCTCAATCCCCAGCCTTGAATATAAAAGTTTACAAAAGAGCCCCTACAAAAGAAAACCTCGAGTGCGTCATTCAGCCTCACTGAGGCTTTAAATAGCAGAACAGTGGATGTTTTGGATAGCGCACAGGGCAACAGCTGAAATGGCCTCTCCTGTGGTGTCTGCAGTGGTGCGATGGTAATTGGATAATTAGGGTTCGCAGCTAACAGAAGGATAACTACATTATAATCCAAACCTCCTACACACATTAATGAAAAGTGCATACTCTTTGATTTGAATGTTTAAATTGGAATAGTATGTGTAATTGGATTGGAGGGATTTTATGAGTATTTGCAAATTGCAACATGAAACTCATAATACAAACATTATCATCCACTAATGTGAAAGAAGCAACACAAGGAAGGATGATCAGAGGGACACAGTCATTTACAAGACGATAAAGGCCAATTAAAGCTAAATCTAACTAAAACTGAATAAAAAGGCAAGACCATCAAGTTTTAAGATGATTGGCACTGATGTACTGTGAGTACATTGCCAGTAGAAATCCCACTGTTGGATATTAATTGAATCAAGCCCCCAAATATACTGGAATCTTAAAATCTCAGGTTCAACTAATACAAATTCTATAGATCTGTTCTCACAATTAAGACAGACTTATCTACAAAATGGCACTCAAATAAAATGAATTTAAAATGCATCTGTGAAACGTGTGACATTTTGGAACATAGGCAAATTGTCTGTCACAGAGAATATGAAGATCCCTCTTGTTTCTGTGTGCTAGATAGAATCATGAGGCAACCAGCTTAGCTGAGCGCAAGGACCCGACGACATAAATATATCCCGAGGGAAATTTAGGACATAAGAGAAACAGTGAACTTAGCCCAATGAACATGCACTCAAAGTGCATTTCAAGGTGATTTTAAGTTTACATTGTATCTCACAGATCTTTAAGACAATATTAGGCTCACGCAACGTTTTTGGCCCTAGCATCTCAGAAATGCGATTTATACCATGGAAAATAACCCAGGTTAGCTAGCTGAAAATGTATAAAGGGGCACAACTTTTGCTGCAGGTACTGAATTTCCTGCCAATCAGTCTGATGCATTGTGATTTAGATGTATAAGTTCCTTTATGAGTGACTAAGGGATTAGTTCAAAATCTTTGTTTTCTGATGGACACTTTCTAGACGATTCTTTAGTGAATATTCCCTCGTGAACTCAACTGGTCCTCCACAGTCATAATGCAAAACCCGACTTGGATGGATGCTATTCAACTGTGCCTTACATAATCACAGCAAATACAATCCTGAGAGTAATACTGCATAATTACAATGAGACAGTATATTTCTACAAAATCCATATACAACTAAATGCATACAGGTACATTAAAGACTGATTCTTCCTATCATAAACCTGCACAGAATCTATTTTCATAACCACACATGTACGCGCGCGCGCACGCACACACACACGCACGCACGCACGCACGCACGCACGCACACACACACACACACACACACACACACACACACACACACACACACACACACACACACACACACACACACACACACACACACACACACACACACACACACACACACACACACACACACACACACACACACACACAAATGGCTGAAGCATGCATGTTTCACTGACACATTATCATAGCATTTGGACAGGCTAGCTTCACGCCTACGCAGCTGTTAATAAGACAGATCCATCAGACCTTGTCTCGGATGAGAGGTGTAGGAAAAAAGGGAAAGAGAGAGAAATACAATGAGTAGGACTCTGGGAAAAAGAGGGGAAGAGGGACAGAGAAAAGACGGGAGAGTGAGAGATGTTCGGGGAGAGATGTAGAGAGACAGTGCAGAAGTTAAGAAGAAAAAACAAACGATTACCATCTCAGAAGGAGAGGTGGTGAAGCTCAGTGACCAACTACAACAGATACAAGAGGATATAAAAGACATGACGGCAAAAGGAGGTTTTATCTGTGGTAAGTGCCAGACAAGGGAGGCTGGCAGATGCTTTTCCTGCCAACATCCCTACAGAGACTGTCAATGCTAAAAATAATGAAAATGAAATATGAAAATGAAATAAATGAAATAATTTGAATTAATTCTTAAATATTAAAATAATATAACAGGAACACAGCAAGACGTAGGTGCCAAAAAAGACAGTGACAAAGGAGTGACAATAAGGTAAAGGAGGGAGAAATGAAAGGATAAAGGATAAAAGATAAAAGAGAGGCATGGAAGGAAAGAAGGAATGAAATCGAGAGAGAAAACAGGACGGATGATATGAAGAATGATGAAAGCAGGAAAAGCAAAATGGCAGAGAGAGTGATCGTGCAGGGCGGATGGAAATAGAGACGACAGGAAATGGAAAATACTGAGATGACAGAAAGTTAGAAATTAAAAGGGAAAATAGGTTACTAGAAATGGAGCCTGATAATGAAACACTATATTTGAATGTCTCTTTATTATATTAACAGCTACAAGAGCTCTATTAATTGCTCTTCACGGATTTAGTGACTGAATGTGGCTCAGATTTGTTCAGGAAGAATTAAACCATGTACCTGCAAAAAAACTTTAAAATGAAAATATGCAGTGGCAGACTGAGAAGTCTACACCAGAGAGGAAGAGATGCATGATGCAGTTAGGAATAAGATTAATGTGTTCACTCCAAAAAATATTAAACAGAAACGTATTGTAAGGCTTGGGCACATTCAATAAATATGGAACATCAAGGTATTGTAATTTGGTCTAGACATACACCAAGTTATCTTACTTACTTACTTATTGTGAGGTGGACCAAGGCAGTGGAGGGAGAGAAGTCAAGTGCATCTGAGAGCAGTGACTGACAGAGGGGAGGCAGACTAGTGTGTGACAGAAGTCCATCCTCTGGGTTAAAATAGCAATAATGAGTAAATGAGTGAATAACACTGTAATTTACCATCCTGTTGTTATAGTTATATATGACAGCAGTAATTGACGGAGCAGCACAATATGTGAGAGCAGTTCTGCTGCCATGACATATGGGAGCAGTGAGAGCACAGGAAATTGTCTCGGGTCTTGAGGACCTGTAGCACTTATTTACTGAGGAACAGCCTGAACTGCACAAATATTTCACAGCTAGTTCACAGCAACAGTGATAACTAACCCTGCTCCTGTCACCATTCTCACAGTCGCACACCCTCTCCCTCTCTGCACCCCTTGTGTGTGTGTGACCATATGCTGTCTCAAACCTCTTAATCGAATATAAAGCTGTCCATGTGTATAATAATGCATGCAAGACACCTGATTTCAGAACGGTGGAAGCAGAGTCAGCTGTTTGACAAGCACATTAGTTACAGCTAGTCATCCATCAGAGATTTAAAGGTTTATCTACAATGCACAAGTGCAAAAGTCAAAAATGGCTGCTAGAAAGTTAATTATTAAACTTTGGCAGGACAGATTAGAATATCACTGGCCAACACAGATGTCAGTATAAAATTGTCTACCGTGGTGTTATGGAGTAAAGTGATGGAGAGAGGATTCAAATATTTTTCACAGTGGAACAGTTTTTAGCCATAGCAGCTATTATACTAACGTCTAAGTCTCCTAACACACTTCATAATGAGCTTTCTAGTTTTAATCTTCCACACAACTTCCTCCTTTACACCCATCAAAATTATATGGCAGCTAAAGTTCATCTAACAATAAAATCTAAAACTATGATAATAAGCTGCTTGCACAGATGACCTATGGGACAGTCCCCATAAACACTGTGGACTCTGGCTTTGACCCATCTAGTGCAAATGTGCCAGTGCTCAAATATTTCAAAGAACCATGTGACTGCTACAAAGGGATTTTTTCACCATTGATCGAGGAAGAGGAACTGGAGAATATAAAGCTGCAGTCTGGTTCTCGACAGTGGATAAAAGCAATAAAAGAAATAATTGAAAACAAGGCATCAATGTCAAACATACTATATACCATATATATAGTTATATTCCACCCAAACTACTTAACAGAAAAGTTCTCAGAGATGCAGACCGAGACACGTACCTTCTGAACAAACCAAGCCCTTTTGTAAAATGTAACAAAAGGCTCTCAAAGTAAAACAACACTTTGCCTGAGGGTTTTTTTCTTGTTTTTGGATGGTATTATATTCAAACTACAGGATGCATTTATTTTAATTCCCCCATCTCATTGACTTATATCACAGTCTGGGCGAGCGGGAGAAAAGAGTGTCCTGTCACTAGTAACTGACACCTTCGAGAGTCTCTTTACTGTGGTGAAAGTCAGGTGTCAGGTTTAGTCACTGGCAGGAAATCTTTGCACAAACAAAGCCCTTGGAGTGCAATACAAACTGTCAGCTAAAGAGGCGAGAGTAAGCACTCTGACTTGTTTATTCCACAGAGACCTGCTTAACCAGGTCTCTTAAAGTGGTAGAGCACCGCGCGCTGGGAAATGGAAATAAACATCAGTGTGCTGATTGGTCATATCTGTAATTACAGATGATAACACCTCTCAACAACATTAGGGAACTAACAAACAAATGTGGACAATTACTAAGTGCAACTTTAAAATATTTGATTTATCCAAAGCACTCAAGGAGACAGTTTGACATTTTGGGAAATACCCTTGTGTACTTTCTTGTCTGTAGATCAATCTACCTACTAGACGAGTGCTCTGTAGCAATCAGTGGGGGGCGAGTGTGCCTTCAGTCTGTGGACCGAGTCTAAACTACAGCAGTGATCTGCAACTGGGTCAAACTGCCCACATCACCGCCAGATTATTTTGACAACTTTTTTTTCACCATATTGGACTGACACAGACATTCCCGGTTGGTACGATCACTTCCTCAATAGCAATTTGTCTTCAAAGTCAAAACAACTTGTTGCTGCAATGCTTTATATCGAGTTGAATTACAGAGCTATTATTTTGAAAAGCTGTGAACAAGATTGTGTCGACTAACAGGCTTTTGAAATAGCCGACATGCAATATCTACAACCAGATAAATCATTCAAACTTATCTAAAAGCCACACACAAGAACAGTAATATAGCGTATTCAGTTTCATTTTATGAAAAACATTGACTTTAAAATCTTCACTGAAGGTAAACCAGGTAGGATGAACACAAAGTTTTCGAACTTCACTCTAACACTATAAACTGTTAATAAAAAGCTCTGCACACAACGACCAGCAGAGAAACTAAAATAATATTGTAGAATTGTTTGACTCACCAATGACAAGGAATAATTCTGAAGTAGGCTCCAGAGTAGAATCGCTAGTAGTAGTAGTTTTTTTCTGTGTAATAGCAAAACACAAAGAAAGAAAAACCAGGACATGGCAACATATTGAGTCGTGTGGACAGAAAACATGGAGCCCAGGCTGGTCGAGCTGTTGCAACAGCATGCCTGTCTGTTCAATACATCCTCCTCCCATCACAATGATGTCCCCTCTATTTCTTAGTTTCAGCACACAGAATGGCACATATGGCCAAGTAGCTTCTTCCTTGTAAGCATTGTCAAGGCAAACAAACTTCAACTTTCTCTTTTAAAAATAACCTGACCGGTCCGGAGGGGCCAACAGTAACGTACAGTGACACTAGTCAGGTTGTGGCTTGACGTTCGGACTGTACAGTGTGAGCACATAAATCATCCTGGCATTCCAGTACAGATGACATACTTGTACAGCGTCTGTTGGAATTCAACAGTAGCATTTCTAAAATGACAGTGTTTGCCCAGCTTAACTCTCGACAAGAGAGCCGACAAGAAAAACAGATGTAACTAAAAGTAACCCAGGTTTAGCTGCACTTTCCAACTGTGATGTTCTAAACAGGAAGAGAGAGAAACACGTTACGGACTCCTGCTAAAGCATCCCCAGACAGTGAGAGCAGCACTGCTTGTCCTTGACGATTCCACCAACATCTTCTCTTTTCACTTCTGATTCAGAAGCGGCGCTGGTGAATTGAACTGCCCACATCTTGACTTAACTCAAGACTTTTCAAAGACCCTACTATCAAACCACTCAGTAAAAAAGAGTATTTAGTAAAAAAATATGCAAGTGATAACTTTAAGGTATAGATACGATTGTTTTAAGTCACTGTAAAATAGAACGTCAGGCGTCCGCAGTAAATCACACTATAACAAACCATGAGTCACTAAAGGAGCAGTGGATTTCTCTTCTTCACATGCTTCAGATGCTCCTCATTTCCAGTATCATTTCATCATGTCAGAGGAGGGGATAAACTACATAGCTCACATTGGAGCATTCACATCAAAAATGAAAATAGAAACAATATTTTAGCCAATTTCATTGTCGATATATCTCAAAGCAGCTGGAGAATGTCAATGTGGCCCAGAGCATCTGACACCAAATCAATTTTTTATTTCAACAGCAGAGAGTTTTTCGAATAGATGGGGCAGCAGAGAAGTAAACTCAATCACTCACTGTTCCTGCAGGATGAAATCCATGTTCTCTGGAGAAATCTGTCCGGTCACAGGATGGCGAAACGCCGTGGTCCTCTGGTTATGACTGAAGTGACACAGGGAGGAGAGAAAGGAGACAAAATTAGCAACTGAGGCACTGTGAACACTGTGTAGGCATCACCCTGGATTTTCAACCCCTGATCCGTTCACATGTACTGCCCACACAAGCCGATCATTCCCCAGAGGAGTAGCAGGTTTAGAAGCTCTGTCCCACCTCCCCACCCTGATGGGCCTTCGTCCCTGACTTTCCCCAGCCCTGTGTAGAATGTGAGGGGTGACTACAGGACCCCCCGCCCCGCCCCACCCTTCCTGTTCAGCCTGTGTGGGGCAAACTGTTTGGCTCAGCACAAAATGCTGGACAGTGGAAGCCTGGGCCTCCATCAGTTATAGACCCAGTAAGTCAGTCTAAGCCTCGACCAGAGTGAAAAAAGCATTGGGCTGGGTAAACAACACAGGGTGGCATGGGGGTCTGTGTGTGTGTGTGTCTGTGTGTGTGTGTGTGTGTGTGTGTGTGTGTATGCATTTGTTTGTTTGTTTGTGTGTGTGTGTGGGGGGGGGGGGAGCTGTCAATGACTGTTGACAATGATGGGGACATGTTAATGGAATGTTGTTCGTATTTAATAAACAGACACCATCTCCTACGAAATGAGTGACATGCTTCCTTTACTAATAACATGCAGTGATGAGGACCATCCTGCACACTCAGCAAACACACCTGTTGAGTGGAAAGGTTGCGATTCCTTTCCCCGTCTCTGACAACAATCGATAAGTAGCAGCACCGTTTTCCATTCACTAGCAGATCACATTACTCACGCTGGACCGATTCCTGGTTGATGTAGCAGAAGATCAAATCCCACAGGACTACAAGTTTTCCCAAGAGACCCAGTGACACGGCAGCAGCAGGCTCCACAACAGGGACTCACAACGTCTTTATTAGCTCACAGCACGAGACCTACACACAACTTGTCACATCAAACTGATCATATCAATGGGTGCCTGTGGCTTAGGAGATAGAGCATGTTTTCCCACTAAACAGACAGTCGGTGGCTCATGCCGAAATGTCCATGGGCAAGACACTGAACCCCAAGTTGCCCCTGAAGGCTGTGTCGGCAGTGTATGAGTGATGCATGATAGAGATATAGGAAGTGCAGCATATAGATGCAGTGTATGAATGGGTAAATGGCAAAACTGTGCTTCAAAGCACTTTATGGTCATTTAGACTAGAAAAGTGCTTTATAAATATAGACCAATTATAGTTAATGCACTGCATGTAGACACCTTCCTGTTAGTTCATACAAAAGACTGTTATACTGCTCCCTCCTGTCAGTTGAGTTACGACAACTAATGGCAGCATCACTAACAGGAAACATGACCATCAGCTGTTTTACTTTCTTGATGAGTGTTTTTGCCTTAATTTTGGCTTCACTGCTCCCTTTTGTTTCTCTCCTAAATCTGGATTTTGGAGCTAAAGGGATAATTCACAGAAAAATGAATATTCACCCATTGTCTACTCACCACTATGCGGATGGAGGGGTGGGTGAATTTTCATTTTTAGGTAAGCTATCCCTTTAAGTCGCTGACAGAACAGCACAGGTAAAATTGATGCAGATGTGACAGGCATATACTTGTCAGTCAAGTAAGAAAAGCATACTACTCGTTAGGTCCTTTAAATGTGTTGCTACTTGCTACAATATGCATTTTAAAAAGCATGTTGGGGAGTTTGAACTGAGATCTTCATGTGCAAAGTTTTCTTTGAAACAGAATTAAGATGCAAGAGACGCAGCAACAGCTAAACATTTCTTAGAAACTTCATTATCACAAATTGATAAATGAAAAATTTATTCAGTGAGTATATTTATATATATATATTAACATTTCCTTCACTGTGTTTTGCAGAAGTTTGGCAATTTCTTTGGAGGCTGACTACACAATGTCAGCATCCTCAGGTGCTGCAGGCTCTGTGTCCTTTTCAACAAAAAAAGAACCAGTAACGTAAAGTATTCATAGGTTTCATATAAGCCCAAGCTCATATACAACAGCCAGGCATGAAAATGCTCTGCAGAGTGAAATTAAAAAAAGGGTGTTAAAGAGCATACAAAACCTTTACGCTCTTTAGAAGAGCAGCAATGTGGTAGAGATTGTGTTAGTCATGGTGCCAGAGGAGTGTGTGTTACTGGACACCAGCACCTCATGCTCTAGATAGTGGTGTCCCTCAGGGGGATACGCTCAATATTTCAACAGGAAAGTTGGAGGGGCCTGATGAATTAATAACTGTCTGAACAGGACGTGTTCATAATGAATCAGTCGTAGCACAAAGAAATAAACAGATCGTCCCTACAAGCCTCTGAGCTGCAAGTTACACAGCCCCGATAAATTCAACAGCAAATGTTCATTGGCAGCCTTGTGTCAGTGCCGTTTATTGATAAACATGCCGCTGATGTCATTTCTGTTGCATCATGGTTAATAGTCTGCATTAAAAAAGTACAAAATATCCCTAGCAACGGTGTATACAAGAATATGGCCCTAGTATATATAGTAGATACGATTTTAGTTATTTCCTATCTTTCTCTTTAAGTGTATTTATAGCTGTATATGTTTGTTTTGTTCCTTTCAAAGTTGTCTTTTTATTTAGTGTCAGTGAGGAGGACACTCTGGCTAACCCGCACAGACTCTGTGCAAAATAGCAGCATTCATTTACAAGCTGTGGCAGTTTTCACAGTGGAAATTCTCATCAATGGCATTAACTGCTTATTTTGCTCATATGTCTTCTATCATTAAAAAATATGGACATTTTAAAAAGGTCAAAACTTGAATTTCATTGGAGGGGAACTTTAAAAAGGGATGAATATGTATGGAAGTGATCTTTGTAAATGGATTACATTAAATATTGGAATTACATTGGCAGTAAATTGAAATGGGAACTATAATTTATAAGTTGGAATTTATGGAACAGGATCAAGCCTTTTAAAATATCATTGCTTTAATGGTTTATTATCTTAATGTGAATGTGTTCCACTAAAAGCAGTGTTCTTCAGCGAGGTATTGTTTTCACACTGCGCTAGAGGACAGAGATACATTTCCAAGTGTGAATGTGTGAAACACGACAAGCCCACACACCTTGGTCTCAAGAAATATTGAAGAAAATTGTGTAATGAAAAGACAATAAATCGTCATATGATACAGAGTTAACTTTGCAGTGATGACAGCCACTAAGATGAAAGCAGAACAGTGATCTAATGAAAAGTAAGGCGGTATGTTAACTCGGATCTTTTTGCCAGACTGTTAAATGGTAAAGAGGTATTTATGACAAAGGACACAGTCACCTTAAATCCTCTCTCTCTAACTCACATTAAATTCAGTTATTGATCGCGGGCCTTAAAACCAAGGCTTGTTTATGTCAGAGCTGATATGTGTGGCACTTCTCCCTGGCCACAGATGAATCCGTCTCACAGAATATGAATGGGAACAGCGGGTCGGTGTCAGTTTATCAGTGGCTCTGATTTCATCCTGCAGCAAGGTTCAAAATAGTACAAGATAAAATAGACGTGATAGTGTGTCATTTCAGAAGAGCAAAGGCAACAATGACCTGAGCTTTAAGGGAAAAATTATAGAAGAAGTGCTAAAAGCTTTATGTACTCTTAATGATGATCCTTTAACACACGCTGTAAAAGACCTGTTCACAATGTCCCTTACATCGCTGCATTCATTTGCCGTGTTGGGTACATAGTTCCCACTTCACAGAGATGTGTCCAGTGTTGGCTCAGTAGAGCTGGATATTATTAAAATTAGCGGTGTCTAAAGAATAAATAGTGAATGTCACGTTTTTTGCTTCTACATGAAGTGACCATTTCCTTTTCATCTTCATACAACAGGAAATTCATTAAAGAACTGATACCAAGATTTATAGCACTATCAGAAGACTACAAAGCAATCCAGACTCAAGACATTTATGATAAGTTACAGACGTTGTCTTTACCAATCTCATTGCTATTCTGAGGGAATTGGTTAAAACCGAGGTAGAATTAATGAGGCTGATAAAATGAAAAAGGGATTGGGCGCCTGTTAGCTCATCTTGTAGAGCAGGAGCCCCATATATACAGAGGCAGGTTCAGTTCCTGGCTGTAGTATTGGTCATTAACCCAGACTCCTCCATGTTAGTAGATGGAAAATGGGACAAACAAAAATCTCAAAATACACATCAAATAAAATATTCCCAAATATGTTTTTTCTGTCATCGTAGGTATTTATTATCAAATATGTTTAAAATGTTCATGTTTCTGATTAAGTTGGTTTTAATTAGTTATTTTATGCTATAAAATTGGTGTGAAACATTATGATTGACAAGTGAGAGTGACTCGCGATTTGAAAAGCGCTTGTATACGCGGGACATCAATACCACGGCTGCATTCCATGATCACTACTGTGCTGACTCCAAATGGCGTCACCAGCACAAGATGGCAGCACCAATATCCAGGATATTTCGGCTAAATTTTTTTTTTACAAGGAGAGGAAGTGGAAACTATTCACATAAATGTTGCTACAGTAGACAATATGAATCTTATAACTCTGCAAACTAATAGACAGATTGTCCCTTTCATAAATAAACTGCATAGCTGTTCTATGAACCTTGTCTCATCCACAGTTGTCTGACAAAAGTTATTGTTGTTATTCATACCAAGAAATCCAAGGTGAGCATGTAGGACGTATTATATGGTAATACCTGCAGTGCTATTATGGTACAATATCTCATATCAGACAGAAAAAACCTTTCTATGAACTCATTGTACACAAACAAAAACTTTTAAAAGGTAGTTTGAAGGCTTTGTAGCCAAGGCCCATGCTCAATATCTATTATATCTCCCATTATTTTACTGTGCACATAAAGCCTAAAAGAACACACCACAACTGTAATAATGTGTTTGACTCATCCAAACATCTCTGTTGTGCCACAAACTTCCATCTCCAGGGACAACCAAGGCATTAGTCTACCTCTCCCTGCTGGCTCTCCAGCTATGAGTGCCTTACATAACAACCATATCATTAAAAGAGCTGCCTCTCAAAAAAGCCCAACACCCGCTGATTAAAATAGCCTCCTTGATGCTGACACTCTGCATGCAGCTTTCCAAGGCGTGGTGTTTACCTGCAGGGTGGAGGGAGTTATGACAGGTCCACAATATGGACTGAGTCAGAGGTCAGCAATCATGACAATAGAAAAGAGTGATACATATACAAAAAAGGTGAAATTTAATTGAACAAATGTGGTAATGTTATAATTCTTAGGTTTTTTATGTGAGCAATTAGGTGCAGCTTGATGGAATTTTAGTGTATTTGTTGGGCCTTGGCAGAGGTATGTATCAATGGATGTATCAATAACAAGCCGTCAAAGTATTTATACACAGTAGTTACCACTCCCTCTCTGTCTACATAGTCCATTCATTGATCCGGGCTCCGCCTTCAGGGCTATATTAAGTTACTTCTGATGCTGCACACATAACATAGGGTGGCTTTTATTGCGAAGGAGTCAAAACAAGCCAATGTATTTGTCACAAAGTTCACACTGACAACAGTTAACTCTAAAAAAAAATGTCGAAAAAACCGCATTGTAGTTTTTTGGGGTAATTCTTCTCAGTGGAAAATAAATATAATATCTCAGCATGAAATCAGATCTCTATTGCTCCTGCCATCATAGCAAGAGGTCAATTATTGACTGAGTTCTTGATTCAAATAACGTGTGCTGTGTTTGGCCGAGCCATAAACAAAGTCACCAGTTTTTCTGTTGGGTTTCTGTCAGAGGAGAGGCTTGTTATATTAAACTCCACTTGTTTGGTGCAACCAGTAAACACTGGCTGCATGCTGGTTAACTCTCAAATTGGGATTCTGTTATTTTCCCTTCACTATTGATTCAAACACAATGGAATTTAGAAGCTTTGGTAACAGACAACGAGCTGATTCCTCTCTTTCACGCTAAGTCTTAGTTTGGATCTTTGACTCAGATAAATTCAGCTTGGTCTGCTTCAGCATGGTCTCTCGCATGAAACCGTCAACAGAAGGTTCACTACAACAAGCTAATTCAGACGTCATGCATAGTGTATTGATTTGTGATTCTGACATCAATTGTAACACAACACTGTCGACGTTGCCCATTAATTACCCAGACCATGGTGGGCCGCCACAGTCTAATTCGTCCTGCCACAGAGACAAATACTGCCGCTCAAGTGGACCAGAGAACCGTCAAAAATTTCACAACATTTTAGCTGACCTTGGCAGGCAGGCAAAAGTCATCATACCACTGGTAGTGTCTCTGTAGCTGTAACTGCAGGGGGCATGTGAGAGCATGCTGTATGTCTGTGCGAGGATGAGGCTCACTGTTCAATCGCAACAATCAACCACCACAGAGCCCTCCAGCTACCGCCACAGATTCAATCTAATTGTGTGGAAAACACTGCATGCCATGTTATTCTTGACCAAACACAGAAACCCAAACAAGCTGTCCAGACAGAATGGCTCATTACTTTGTCATCTGAGAGAAAGCAAAGATGTAAAAACCACTCTCCCTTTCGTGCCAGTTTAATGCTTCAATTTTGTAATGATTTTAATCTCGCCCCACCCCAGCTCCCCTGCAGCTGGGGTGGGGCGAAATGCAAAAACATTATTATCACGATAAATTTATTCATATCAGTCGATATCGATATATATTGCGATATAAATGAAATCCGCACCACTGCACTGAGGCGCATTAATCTTCGCAGTGACTCGGCTCCTCTGCTGTTTTCTAATCACTCACACTTAGAACTGATCTTTATAAAAACCTGCTGAATTCATATTTATGTTCCTGGATAAACGGGGCGTTGCTTCTTCTGCAATAATGAAGTTAAAACATTGTGCTGCGTCATAATCCGGTCAATCATTGGTTGTTCGTGTTGTCGGTCAAAACATGGATGGAATGAGTTCTATCGATGTTGTATCGACCATGTCTTTAATTTCTATCCAGGAAAAGTTTTATCGGATAATTATCTTAATCGTTTTATCGCCCAGCCCCACCTGTAGCTGAAGCTGACGTTGTTTCTCACTTAACCAAATTAAAAGAACCTTTCCTCTTACAAGACAGTCCTGACCACTGGGCTGCAGTCAGCTGTACGCCTCGAGCTTCTGCGCTTGACTTGTCGATGTCCGCATGACATTTGTGAAGGACGGGTGCTAAACCTGCAGGGTTACATAAACATGGGACTGCCCATGGCAGCACATGCACAACACAACCCACCTCTCATGTAAACACACATGATCACACATACCACACATGGTCTCTTTCTCTCTGGCTTATAAGGCACACTGCACCTGCTGTGTCATATGACTTGGGTGTCACTCTGTTTCTCCAGGAACTACGTTTACTTGACTCCTGCTTGGCCCTGCAGCCATAGTAACACATACTAGTAGTGCAATGATTCACTAATCACTCCACAGACTCAAAAATAATCACCAACAGATTTGATAATTTATAAAAACTTACCCAAAAAAATGGTTTTATATTTTCTAAATGAGAATGTATATCATTAAGTGGCTTTGGCTTCAGCAGATTGAAGATATTGCCTTGGGTTCTGAGGTACTGGGATATATTTTCACCAGAAGGACATATAATAATATACTTAAATTAAAATATTATACTTAAAGAAAAAGAAAAATGAATCAATCAAAAATAACCATTAGTCGCAATGTGGTTTGTTTGTTTTTCTTCCTCTGCCAAAAGGAGTTGGCTTATCTTGATGATCACTTTCCCTTCAGTGCTGAAACTGTGCCAGTGATTTTATAGTCAGATATCAAACTGTCAGGTTTTTCTTTTTGATTTATGTCTGTTGCTAGTTCACATCAGAATTAGTGATTGGCTGACATCACCTCTGTAACTGCCAGTCAAAAACCCTAATACAACAGTGTGGTTCTTAGCAAGGCAATACAGCAGTGTAATGGTTTTTGAGTTGGAAAAGAACCGGGAAACTTGATGTTCTTTTTTTTTTTTTTTTTTAAGGGTGCTACTAATTGTACTAATTGTATGCCTAATTTAAAATTAAATGTATGCTTAGACTGAGTTTTCATAAGCATCTCAAACAAAAAATGGCCGGGTCCAAAATCCCTCACTACCACTCACTCAGTATTCTCTACGCCTCAGCATCTGACAGTGTTTGACTTTGTTTGACATTTCTGCCCCTGTCAATGTCCACATGACATTTATTAAGGGGCGGGCGCTAAACTTCCAGCGTTACATAAACATGGGACAGTCCATGGCAGCACACGACCCACCTCTCATGTAAACACACATGATCACACACACCACACATGGTCTGTCTCATATTACATTTACAATCCTGCGTTTTATATGAGGATGTCAGTTCTGTGTATGAGAATCTATTCATACAACAGTACCTTTAAAACTTCCACTTTCACAATGAAACTATAGTGTCTTCAGCAAGTGCACGCAAAACAATCCCAGAATGCAATGTCAGGTATTTTATTAGTTATGAAAATCTAAACTGTCAGTGGCAAGAGATAATGATGAGTAAGTGTACCAATCTTTTCTACACAAGCACACACTAACATTTCTGATGCAGATTTATTTTGCAAGTATACAAATGTTGATTTGCATTTTCACTAAACACAAATAACTCGTTAACATCACTTCACCAGCTCAAAATCTTACTGATCTTTATTTGAGTGCTAATAATATGTATATACTATCTATGGGCCTTAGAGGTGCCAATCAGAGCAGTAGTGAACTAAGAATTTGTCACAACTGATGACAAAACACAACACTACAGTTGTTGTATTAAACCAAAGCTACAGCATTTTAGAGTGTATGAAAATGCAGGAGGAATGAAATTAGTTACAGTTACAGTACTTTATGATATTTAATCAGTATCATTGATTTTGTTCTCAGCCTCACTAAAGGGCACCTGTCGGATCAGCCGGAGTCATGCAGCATTTCCTTCCTCCTTTGTAAACAGCTTTGACTGTTTCACTATTACTTCCAATAACACAGGTGCTTTCCTGCTCAGCCTTAGAAACTGAAGCTGCACGGCTGTATATCGTGAGACCATAAGATAATCTGTGATCCTGCAAAATCAACTATAAAGGAGCAGAGAGACAAAGTGTGCAGCATTATCTAAAGTACTAGGTAACATTGATACAGTGGATGTTTCCCCTTTCTTTTCAATAAGCTTTTGCTGCACATAGATAATAATAGTCTGTTTAACATAATTATGAAGGGTCTGCAAATTTTGTCAGACTTGCATGAATACAACATGAAAGCCGGTGAAAACACTTGATACTGATAAGCACTCATTAGACTGAGCTATTGTAACTTCAAGTTCAAAAGCAAGTTAAGTTCTTGCAATAAATAAATCCAGCTGAATACATTATGTGAGACATGGTGAGGCTGATTGAAGCTGCCAGCCTCATCTCAGATGTGTGTCCTCTTAGTTTGTGTCCATGTATCATCTAATAACTTTGCCAAGCCTGAAAGTTAAAATAGTTAAAATAATACCCATTTCCTTATATTGACGATAGTGATATCACCAATATCACCATCACCGGCAAACCACACCCTCATCTGACTGTGACTGACGGCTTTGACTCTCACCGCCAA
This sequence comes from Hippoglossus hippoglossus, assembly GCF_009819705.1. Classification (NCBI taxonomy): domain Eukaryota; kingdom Metazoa; phylum Chordata; class Actinopteri; order Pleuronectiformes; family Pleuronectidae; genus Hippoglossus; species Hippoglossus hippoglossus. The sequence goes on from NC_047156.1 coordinate 20,283,343, forward strand.
TAAATAGCAGGAATTTGTCTTTGTATGATTTGATGCTGCTCACATTGCCTGTGTTTTAACAGATGTGTAGCAGACAGAGTGATTCTAAATGATTTGGTGAGTGGGTGTTCTCTCAGTCAAAGGTCACATCTATTTAAAGGGCTTTTCCACGTGAAATGTGTTTGAAGTTCAGCGAGGGAGTGTGGGTAGGAGGGCTGCCAGTGCAGTATGGGGGGGGCACACAGCAAGGTCATTACCATTCAGAGCACACTGCACATGTTTAACAATGTACTGTATGTGCTCGCCTGTGTGTATGAGGGAGAGAGGGAGAGGGAGAGGGAGAGGGAGAGAGAGAGAGAGAGAGAGAGAGAGAGAGAGAGAGAGAGACCTAGTATAATACGTATTTTATTCTGGATGAACAAACATCACAGCTGTGATATCTCATTTGCAATCTTCAAAGGCAAAAGTTAAGTTACTTTTCATAACCAAGAACATGGAAGATGTAGCTCAAACCAAAGCTGAAAAAAACAAAACATACTAAAGCCCCATTACTCATCTCTTCCTGACTAACGGTACAATCACTGTATCGAACTCCACATTTTGTCTCTCTTCACACTGGACCGTCTCTGATGTGCTCAGAGAGCATACACTATTTGCTCTGTGTAAAAGAACGTAATTGAAAATCTATGGGAGAGCTCACAGACCATCACCCCTCCTTGCACCAACGTGAAACACACACAGCAATGTGCACACGCGCGCGCGCGCACACACACACACACACAGCAAAAAATTAGATGACACTAGTTCGCGGCCTAATGTTTAAATAAACATCACCTAATTGAGTTGCACAAGGCCACAGCTACAAATGGGTTCCTGATTTGGCCTCAGCACAGAAGTAGATTAAAACATTATCAGTGTTGATTTTGGGCAGCCTGCAGAGTGGGCCACTGGCAAAGAAGCTCCCATTATTTTTTGTCAGCCACTCAAATGAGAAAGAGCTCGTTGATGATGTAATCAGCCTCCGGCCTTCAACAAATGCATTAACGTTAAGCCAGAAACATTACTTAAAAAGAACAAGATTCCTAAAATATCTAAGTTCCGAAAACTTCAATTTAAAAAATCGACTTATTAACAAAAACACTGAATCAATAGAAATTTGATACTTAAATACCATTTAAGTCATATATCAAGTTACACTACCAAACATTTGCTGGTTACATCTACACAATCTGACACTAGTTTTACTTGTTTAAGTCACTCTTAAACCTCATTATATAAACACATATATAAGTCATTTTGAACAACATTCATTACTATTGATATTTAACTGACTAAAAGATGTACTATGTACTTAGGCCAAGAAGTAACTGTAATGATATTAATATTTGTATGCAGGCTTATTCACTGCAAAATAAAACTTTTAACAAAAAAAACAAAGAAAAAGGTCACTGACTTCTAGGTCAATATCTACAGATACTAGAAAGTTGTATAAGCAGTAGTGCACTGGCCCATGTAAACTAGTTAACAATTAATAGTCGAAGACATTTACAATTCGGTTAAAAATTTTAGATTGCTCAAGCAAAACACCTCTCAGACAAAATCTAGTTATTTAAATTAAAGTGTCCATATTGAGTTTTGTTATAGTGTCATAGCTGTTTATGTTGCAGAGGCCAAAGTTTGCATTCTTCTCTCCCACAGTAATCTCCACTTCTGAAGAACCTGAAATGTCTCGTTTGCCTTCCTGGATTGTTTTTCATATAATGTCTGTGTGACCGACAGGCTAGTTTGGCTTAGGATTGGTACAGCAAAACCAAAGCCATTGTTACTGTGGCTACAGCGGGCGTTTACAGCTGATCAGGAAGCCTCTCGGGAAGGGGCATGTCACACACTAAGCAGTTGACTAATAAAAGCAGACTGGAGTTTTTGGGAGCCGTGCCAAAGGCAAAAACAGGGAGGGGGGGGGAGCATGGCTGCAGCAGTGTATGATATAGGACAAATTATGTATTTTAATATATTCAAGTAGACCCCCAAATAAAATTATGAACCTGTAAATGACGAAAGAAGGAAAGCTTTAAAAATTAGACTCATATTTCTCCAGTTTCATGCATTTTTTATGCGTATATTTTTTTTTTTACATCTTTAAAAGAAGTTAACATGTTGGTTACTCTTGAATTTTCTCTTGAAGCTCTCACTGATATGAGAGCTCACATTAGCAGAGCTACTACTATGGAGCACAACATCTGAGAGACACTGGCTCGAGAGACAGTGCAGCCGGGCCAGCAGCTCAGTGCTGCTATAAAAAGAAGCAGGAAGCTTCCTCAGAAGAATGAAAAGCTGGAAACAGAAAAGCACAGACCCTTTCCCTGTTTCATTTGTTGATATTTACCTGTGTCCACATGGTCACTGCTGTGGCTTCACTACTTCTGTTCCTCTCCATGCATGTGAATGTGGGCAAGTGCTACATACACTGAACTCTGTGTGTGTGTGTGTGTGTGTGTGTGTGTGTGTGTGTGTGTGTGTGTGTGTGTGTGTGTGTGTGTGTATAATAGGCTGGCTTGGTCCTATAACTGGCCAGGGGGTAAAGAGATGGAATACAATCTGACCACTACAAATGCACACACGTTCACAGACTGCATGCACGCACACGCACACACACACACTCAGTCACACTGCTGAATTCCTGGCAGGCTGCTGCTGCCAGTCAGTTCCTTCCTTGGCCCAGTGAACATTAGGCAGTGACACATTTGGTTCAGTTCCACCATCACTCGTTCAGGTTTCACAGCCATCAAATACCACGTCTACCACCCCACCCACACATCACAAATACAAACAGCCGGTCATTTGGTTTTCTCACACTCCACCCTCATCTCATGCTCTCCACGTCACTCCTTCAGAATTGCTCCCTTGTTTGATTAAATCAAGGTTTATAACAGTCTACAGTGGTTTTGTCAGGTTAAGTGCTAAAACCACATATACTGTGTCTGACAGTGTGACAGAATGAGCTGAATGTTACCAGTGGGCCTGGTTGTATGCAAATCAATGTAATGATGGTTATTACCCAATGCTAGAATTTTGTGCCGTGACTGTGTATCCGTGATTATAACCTCTAAGTGGAGACAGCTAAGCTTTTAAGTTACATAAAACTTTTTAAATGAGGGTTATGCCAATGTAGGTTATTGGAAAAAGCAATAGTGCCTCAAATAGGATTTCAGTATTCCATAACAATGATGGCTACCTGGAGATGCATCTGCAGCTAATGCAGTTTGCTCTTTTGCTCATCACTGACAGAACCCCTGGCTTGGCGCCCATCCACCTAAGCTTTGTCGCACCCATTATTTATTCTTGAGACAGGAAGTATTGGTAAAGTGCCGCTGCTACAACACCAGTGTATGACCTCAAGGCCCTCGGCAGCAGATGCGCTAAGCATCATTTTTCTCATTATATCACAGCGCTTTTATGTTGCCACAGCAGCCCACCCCCTCCCTCCTATCATTGGTTTCATTGTGACCCAGTAAAATAAGGAGATTCTCCAGTGGCACAGAGGGGGTGAGGTGGAACTGACACAGCCAGGGCAGTGGCTCCGCACTGCTGGCAGCCTGAGAACAACACGGTGCCAGTAATAACTGCAGCAGACACGAGCATTGCTGACATCCCTGGCATTGAGAGACCGCTGCCAGGGCCCTGACGTAGGGTACCATCTACAAATAGGTAACATACTATTGGATTATGACATATTGAAAAGGAAAGCAGAATCAACAGTTTCAACACAACATATTAGGAGCGCAAATCTGAGGCTTTGTCATGACACTTTTTTCAATTTTGAGTTACATTTAATATTTAAAATGATAATACCACCCATTGGAATTCATCTTACTAGCTATAAGAGGAATAACAATGGGCGGGACCATAAGTGGAATAGGAATAAGTACTGACTAATGAGATCTGTACACAATATCAAGCAAAAACATGTTAATGCTCCGTTTTCATTTTAAATGAACTCAAAATGACCACAAACATGTCTTAGGTAACTGACACATCCCTTGATGTTGTTTAAAGTTAGGGTTGGTAATCCTGGAAAAACTAACAAGGGCAGGCTACACTTAAAAATATGCAACTAATACATCCCACCCTCTCTCCTTGGACCCCTCGTCTACTACACCCCAAAAACACATGAACGTGCACTGACTGACAACTGGTAGAAGACAAGTTCTCACAGACTTCCTCACTAACTTCTGTCTATCGTCTCTCTGCTTCAGCAGTGATTGTCTCTCCAGCCCAAGACTCTAGTTATGCCGTCATCTTTATTAATTGATGGTTTTCAGGGCATGAGGAGGATTTCAACAAATACGATAAAAAATATTTCAGAAACTACTAACCCCAGACCTACCTTTAACTTACCCCCGTCTTTACAACTGCCAGTTAGTAAGCAAACGTAAACTGTCGCTAATCAAATGTTTATGATTTAATATGTTAAAAGTGTTAAATGTTCAATTTTTCAATCACATTTAACAAAGGCAATTATATCACAGGCATCTGTTTCATTAAAGTTAATTATCTTGTAGATGTATTGTTATATACTTAACAAGTAAGGTTGAGGAAGATCTTATCGTGTCTTATCTTATGAAACGTGATTTAAATAAATCATCAGGCCTCCAAAGCTTTCCCAGCTGAATGCCATAACTCCCCAACAGCCACCAGCAAACACTGCCTGTTCATTCCTCATAATTACCGTTATTATTCTGCCATAACAAAGTTAAACCAGGGCGTACATAATACAGAAATCTGTGGTTTAAACGTTAATACTGAAACATTATCCCTCAGGCAAAGTAAAAGTGGCAGGAAAACACTCAGCCTCCAGTGAACATCTCTCACCCCTGTATCGTGGTTGTAGAACTTGTCTCACAACATAAACACTTCACCAGTGCATCGTTTTTCCTGTGCTGACAGCCCACAAAAAGGTAAAGACTCCACAGTGCTGCTGAAGAGAAGTCCAGAAGGCCTTCCAGCAACACCACTAATACACCTCCAATGCATCATGGTGACAAAATGAGTCCTGGCACTATGTGAACAGACTTGTTTATGTGTTGCTACAATAACACTGCATGTGTTGAAATGTTATTTCTTGGGCAATCTAATACATATTTAATATTTTGCAAATAAACCCTTACAAAGCATGAGTTACATCATCAAGTACCCTTTAATGGCTTGCCTTTGGACAAGATGAAAGACAAGTTGGCAGATATTCAAATAATATTCAATTACAGCTTGAATGTTCTGACAAATGCCAAAAATATGTTTCAATTTGCCTTCCAGCATGCTCCCAAAACGGATTTGTAAAATGATCAACACTGATTATTAAAAAAAAAACTTTCAACCTGCAATGTATGAACAAGCTTGGAGCAAACGGTGTTAATCAGTTGGAATAGGTCATGTTAACCAGCCAGTTTCATTAGCACCACATGGTTGCAGACAGCTGGAGCGGAAAAATGTGTCTAAAATCTAAAATATCCGCGCGTCAAGGCTGCACTGGCTTTCATTTGGTTCATTCACTGCAGCTCTGGGCTGTTTTGTTTTCCGGCTACAAAGTTGCACATATTAATTTTCACATAACAGCAAGGCATGACTTTTAAGTCTCAAATTCAGTCTTGCTTATATGCAAAACCCTGTGTTTAATCAATCAATGGTTTTATGTTGAATAGTTGTGCTCTGCTGTGGATAAGGGCCCTTGTGTGTGTCCCTGCAGAAATTTGAGTGAAATTAATTACTTTTTTCACCACACAGCCATGGTGTGGCTTAAGTAATAGTTCAACTCATGCATGTGGTTTTGAAGGAAACGTCTTGCCAACTTGAAATTTGCAATGAAATTTGGTGCAGACACTGATGTTCCTCTCAGGCTGATTGTGGGTAATAACTTGTGTGATTCCAAGGACTTTTCATTGAGCATCTTCATGTCAAGATACGACCCGCCTTCTGAAATATGACTCATCACTCCATCTCGAATGGCTTTTTAGAAATTAAGTCATTATGCATGACAAAAAAAAAAGGTTTAATGACTAGAATGATACCGTATATACTTCTGTTACTACATCTGCCGTTTAACAGTGAGCAGGCTTGCTCCACAGTCACTGTCAGGGTTGTGGACTCTAAGATGGTTACGCCTTTTTGTGTGTTTTGCCTTGTCACGGCTTGGTACTCTATTCCTGTGTGTGCTATGGGCGTGACCTCCAGGCAGTATATTAACTATTGCTTTACATGTTCGCATTGTTTTTTTTTATCATTTAAAAAAGTTATCAATAACAAGAGGGGAATTGGTTCACTGATCCATTTAGGGCGAGCAACATTATTTCCTGCCTCCTTCAGCAGCAGCATCTCTGATGAAGTAACTCCAGAAATTGATTTAGAGGCAACTGCCGACACTCAACCAAAATTATGTACAAGTAGTTAGGGAAGACAATACACTCAGCAAGTACTGAGCAAGTTTCTCAAGTAGAAAAGTGAATGTGGTACTTTAACTTGAGGACACTTTTGTTTGTATATTTGTACTTTTACTTCAGTAAAATGTTTGAGCGCTTCTCATACACACCTGATTCATATCCTTCATTTAACTCACTCACCTGACAGCAGTATTTAAGGACCGGCCGCTAACTACTACTCTGCTAGAACATTCATTTACCTTGTGGTACTTAAGACTTGTTTTGTGCCTGCCTGTCTTTATCATAACCACTGCTTCTCTGTTTGCCAGGATCATCTACTGTCTGCAGCTACCTGTTCCTCTCAGCCAGCTCCTCAGCCACACTCCTCCTTGGACTCTCTGTGATAACACGCTGATCTTAACCTCAGGCTCAAGACTTCTCCTGTTCCCCTCGGTTTGATAGCTTTCCTTGTTATCAGCCAGCATCCCCTCGGCAAGTTATTTTGTATAGCACATTTACGTCCTGTAGTTAATTACTCGTGTTAAATTCATCCTGTGTCTCAGTGATTTGACTTTGGCACTTTGAGTCCAGCTGTTTAAGCTCATTTGAACAGTCTCAAGGGCTCATACTTCAACATTCACTGTACTTTGAGAATAAACCCATTCTAATTATTCAGACCCCTCACAGGATCATTTCCTGGAAATCGGATCACTGCGTGTTCGACGCTCGTCCACATTCAAATCGGATGTGACGTTTTGGACTCCTGCCTCTGTGCCTGACTGACTCCAATTATAGCCGCTCTTCACTGGGCTGAGGAACAGAGTGCCTATTAAATGCCTCTTTGCAGAGATAATGAAAATATTATGCATTTGCATAAACAGGAATGGCAGTGGAATGGAGCCCTGTGATTTGGGGGGGGAGCATGTAGAAGAGTGAACAATGCTTAGGCTCATTACGAAAGTGCCTGCACTGACTAAAAATTAGGCGGCACTCTGCAGTTTGTGCATTCACAGCAATTAAGATCCATTGTGAATACATTGAGAAGCTGCCTGACAGAGGAAGGGTTTTGGGAGGCTATTTAGGTTATTTATGTTGCAATACAAGTGTTTTAAAGATTTTACTTCTGCATTAGTCAAACATTCTCTCAGACAATACGACCATTGTTGGGACTGTAAAGTAACAAGAGTGTAGGACATAAGGGCCAAGTTAACATAATCAGCATAGTAACAAGCCATCCCATCTACTGGCTGCTCTTCAGCTGTGCCGGTACTACGTGGGCGCAGGTCAACATGAAGAGATAAAGTGGAGGAAAATGTGTCAGTGGTGCCGTATCTGTGACTCAAGCGGTTGTTCCGCACCTCAAAGCGGCTGAATTTCTGCCTACAGTACTCAGGGTTAATAACATAATGTGATACTTTATTGATCCCTGCTGGCAGAATTCTCATTTTGTTCGGACACCTATAGAAGACCTCTGCTACAGCGCGCTGGGATTCCGGGGTTTGCTGAGGGGCACTCAGGCAGTTTAATGCCAGCAATAAAATTTAATTGAACTAAAACTTGAGGATGATTGCTGAAGACAAACAAGCTAACTTCTGTGTGTTTACCATCCATAGATTAAGACCATGCTTTGGCTGACTGGCACTTTGAGCCAGGTAGCAACATGCTCTCGGTTACCATGCTAACACTCTGATGTCATAATTAGTATCTTCAAGTGTTAACAGACTAGCTTTGCCATCCGGAGAGCCAGACCACTAAAAAATAAATAATCAATCAATCCATCAATCCATCCATTATCTATAGTGCTTATCATCTGAGGGTCACGGGGGAGATGGAGACAATCCCAGCTGACATTAGGCAAGAGAAGGGGTACACCCTGGACAGGCCACCAGCGTAACACAGGACCAACATGCAAAGACAAACTAACATTCTCACTCATATTCACACCTACAGTCAATTCAGAGTCTCCACTTAACCTGACCCCAGCCTGTATGTCTGTGGGATGACGCTGGATACCCGGAAAAAAGCCATACGGACACAGGTAGAGCATGTGAACTCCACACAGAAAGACCCCAGCCCAACCTTCTTTCTGTTAGGCACAGGGGAAAACCACTATACCACCGTGTCACCTTCAATAGTAAAATAATAAAATATTACCCTCATTAAAACTGAAGAGCTGCTTCACTTTGATCACTCTGGAGTGCTTTACTTTGACAAGCAGCTTGTTCAGGACAGAGTTCACACATCAATCTGTGAGAGGACAGCGTCAGGTAGTTCTTGCTCTGCTGTTGGTCCACGGTATCTAATTCCACCATCTCTTATCCTCTGTGCTGACGGTGTGTGGACATGGGAAAATCCATCTGTTCACATAAACATGAGGGCTCATAGTAAACAGAGCTGAACTGGTGTAGCTGAATACAAACATGCCGACGACAACAAAAAATATAACTGTAGAGAAAATGGCTAATAACTGGATAAAATCCCACACATGATAATCCAAATGAGACTTGTATTTTGAAAAGAGTTAGGCATTAACCAGTCTTGAAGGGATTTGTTTGTGGCCTAGCAGTCACAGATCTGTGACAGACTTCATTTGATTCCAGCTGATGCCATTTCCTAAGCCTTTTTTACCTTGTGTCTCTCGTCGGAAATAGCAAATGAAGGCAAATTAAAATGATTTATAACCATTATAATTGTAGCCGAGAGTTTAATTCACCTATGCTGAGAAGTAATACGTATAATAAGGACATGAAGAATGTGAGCTTGAACCAGGACAGTATGCCCGTTTATTTTTTCACGAGTCAACACTTTGCTCCCAAAACAGAACAACTTGTCTTTTTTTCCATCTATAGTATCGATAATCGTGAAAACGCTGAAACCATGATATTTCCCAATATATTTTGGCCCGAAAATTTCATATTGTGAAATCCCTAAAGTATTAAATCTCTTATGTCATTGTTTTTGGCCTTCTCTTTGAGGTGATCATATTTTGATTAATTCCAAGAAAATCAACCTTTGTGCCCCTCTAGAGTGCATGTGTTGAATTTTGTATAGTGTGTCCAACTGGCTTGGCATCACAGCCATGACTGCAGCACATGACATTTCTTGTTCTCCCAAGCCTCCTGTCTCTATCAAAAACATCACTTTACACTTATGGTCTCTACCATTCTTTTTTCTCTTTATTTTACTTTGAGGTCTTTTTTCCCCCTTTCTCATTGCCGTGGCCTGAGCTCAACTGAATTATTGCTGCGGTTAGATTCTCCTGTTTGATTGCTTGAGTGACTGATTGGTTGGTTGGTGGATATGCTCTCATCCAACCATATTCTCATTGGTCTGACAAACAATAGTGTTACGGTCATATGTGGAAAAGCAATACATTAAGCCTTGAAAATGGGGTACCTATGTATGAATAATGTTTTCATGACTAAATAAAAGGTTACTACTACTACATATGAATATGAGTGTGACTGGGTTAATATGCTTTGAGTAGTCATCAAGACGATTTACCATTAATGAATATGTATATATATATGCACATACATATATAAACTGTAGGTATAAAACACAGTATTTTGGACAAACATCTCCTACTCATTTCATATTCATTGCCATCCCTTCCTTCTTAAAATTTTTTCTTATGCTGTCCCAACTGATGTCCCATTCCAACAGCTGTCACGCCACCTCCTCCCCAGACAGTCGAGCGGGTTATTTAGCAGCCCTGACAGATAATTGCAGCTCCATCAAGTAGCAGGATTGAGATTCTTCAGCCCTGATGAGCCGTTCCATCATGATTGTGGCTGCATTTTGAGAGGGTGGGGCGACCGATGGCGAGCAGTGAATGGTGGTGTATAGTGGTATAATAGAGACGTCCATCCCAACCAATCACAAACAGCAGAGGGAGTGGTGTCCACCTCTGTTGCTACTGGTGATGCGACAGGCAGACGGAAACTCTCTCCCCCTTAAGGCCTCAAGAGACTGCTTTGGGACATTTTGTTGCTATGGCAACATCGGACAAGAGTGGCGGCTTAGAGATGACTTTTAATCAGCCCCCAGTGTTGTCCGTTGTGATAAATGTTAACATACAGCAGTGGGCTTTAATAGTTGACTTTTGCACCAGAACCAGTGTTTGTCTGCAGGAAACAGCTCTTCTGAAAGTGTGTGTGTCTGTGTATGAATGACAAGAGAGCAGCTTTTCTTTTGGGCAGCAAGGGAGTCGACATCGACTGACAGCCTGGTATGCTAATGGAGGACAAGTCTGCACTGAAGTCGCATTCAAAACACTTCAGACTGTCCTGACAGGCCCCGTCTCCTAGAGAAGACAAGGTGTTTGTGTGTGTGTGTGTTCTTATCTATTTGTGAGGACCATTTTGAGCATAGACCTTACAGACTGAGGAAATTTTTGGAAAGTGAGGACATTTTGGCTGGTCCTCCCTTTTTCAAAGGCTTGTTTGAGGGTTAAGGTTTTAGTTAGGGTTAGGCATTCAGTTGTGATGGTTAAGGTTAGGGTAAGGGGTTGAATGCAATATGCCAATGAGTGTCTTCAATAAGATAGAATTACAAGAATGTATGTGTGCACGTGTGTGTGTCCTAATGTGACGTGTCGATCGGACTAAAATCGAACCCAGCAAAAGAAAGAAAGAAGAAGAAAAAAGATATGAAAGTGATTAATAGTAAACTATGGATAACTGATTAAATAACCAATGCATGAAATAAAGTAGATACAGGAAATACATGAAAAATGCTATTTTTCTAAAATAATGCACAAAAACTAAATTCTTTCAAGCTGAGCTAATTTTTTCTATTTTCACCCATTGGAAGACAAGTGACCTTGGCATGGTTATTATTTCAATATATTAACTTTTTTGTTTTTCATATATTCTTAAATGCTTCTTTTTGTATTATCTTATGTTGCTTTTAGAAATTGTCATGATGTCTTTTATACTTTATGTAAAGCACTTTGAATTGCCTCGTTGTTGAAATGTGCTATTGCCTTGCCTTGTATTGTATCGTGTTACAAGTTGATGAGGTCAAGGATAACTATTTCAAGCTAAGTGTAGATAAAAACGTGGTTTGACGATGAAACACTGTAACCTTACCTAACGTCAAACCCAAGGTGTGTGGCCTCAGACAGGCACATGACGAAATGGTGGGCTGATGAAGCAAACTGTTTAGAAAATGATGTGCGTAAGGCACCAGGTCTAAGTTGTCAAGATAGGGGGGGGGGCAGTTATTTGCAGCTACCTGAGACAGACAGACTTAAATTATTAGAGAAATGGCTGTGAAAGAAAAGGGTTAAATATTAAAATGCATAACTTAAGATGCCTGGACAAACTGGGGGAGAAACACCCACACAAACAAAGACATTTCCCACTCGATGCCACCTGACGTGCGTATTATCGATTCAGTTGAGAAATGCCTCTAACAGCAAATTTCACTCCGATCTGAGTCTGTGGGACCTGGCGACATTTAATAAGACAAAAACAAACAACTAAATCCCAAATTTAATTTAGGTATGTCGTGCTAACCTGTGTGATTAAAAGTAGTCACACCCCATCCCAGAGCATGAACTAACCAAATATACATACAAATCGGAGCTTCACCTCAGTCCCTGAACATAAGAACAAACTTAACTCCAACTCACCGGGAATGTGAATAAAGAGGATTCAGTTAATACCCGGTGTCTTGGCTCTAATCTCGGCCGTCCCCACAGCATGAAGTTAAACCTGTACTGAATGACGATACTAAATCCCAAAATGTTCAAGAGAAATTAGAATCAGAACCTGCACGTAGATGATTGGGTGGATCTGGGCTGATTAAATGTTGGTGATGCCCTGCCTGACTCTTGAATTCAGCTTGCAATAATCACTTGTGTGAAGCTTGAGGGGAACCCCACCGCTACATTAGTGACTCAAGCTGCTTTCAGAGATGCACTGAACATTTTCCTGAAATCTTCCAGAGGGGCTGTACTGTATGTGAAAATGCAAACATCCGAGACAGTAGTTTCATTGAGAGCTCCACATTGTGGCCAATTGATTTATAAGCAAAAATGTCAAAAGGTACTAGGCTCAAGTAAGTTTTACTGACGAGATGGTTTATAAACTAACGGCGGCAGTGGATTGCACTATATTCATCAAGATCAACGAGACAGTATTAAACCCAAAATAAACCCTGAAGATAAAATCATGACTCAAAGTAGATGTAACTGAGAAAGTCATAAATTTATCAGCGCTAGACCTGCACAGCTGGCCACAACAGCAAAATTCATCACTTTCACAAAACTTTGCTTCAAAGACGTGAACACTTCCTCCCCAAGGAGGTATACAGATCTGCAGAAAATGTATAAACTTGGAGGCAAACGTGTCATTTGACTACGCACAGCAGAGAAATTGAGGCACTAAAATATCCATTTCTAAATTATTCGAATCTCAAGTTGCACTTGTGCTCCTGTTTTATTATACTGAATTAAATGGCTTGAATCTAATTTAAGGCGCAAGTGCATCTGAAATATTAAAGATATGGACCTCTGTGGCATGCGATGGCACTTTACGCCTCATTCGGAGGCGGAGAGAGGAATCTGGTCTATAGCGACTGACACTGAGGAAAAACTCCAGCCCACGCTTCCCTCGCAGAGTCCACTGAGACTGTAGCAAGACAAGTTCCTTCTTGTTTGGAGTTGCCAATGTGTGAAGTGAAATATATGCAATGGAAATGTGTTTGGGTTTTCCCATTAGTACTAAACAGTTTTTTCTCTGCAACAGACGTGCTAAACATACTGAAACAGGCTTCACAAAAACAAAGTCACAAATAAACGTGCTAATATGACCATGGTTTTGCAAGGCAAATGCGCCAAAGAGGTCTCTGCTGCCAGATTAATCAAAACAATTTGATTAATCTGATTAATCAATTGTTAATTAACATTGAATTAAATCGCTCTGAAACCTGGAAGTCTCACAGAAACCATTTTCAGAGATGAACTCCGGAAAAATGTCCCCACAATTGGGTTCTGACCTTTTCTGGAGTTCACCTTTCAAACATAACCAACACAGCTGCCACTGTGGAGATCACGTGTTTTTGTATACAGCACATTGACAACGGCATCAATGTGTGAAAGCAACTTTCACATCTCTTACGTTTTTGGCAACTTTATGGTGCCAAAAACAGAGTAATACTAAACTCAAGCCCTACAGGTTTTCTTGGTTTGTGGTGTGTGGTTGATTTCTGAGCAGCCGACATCAACCCCTGTAGACACCAGTGTCCAGCACCAAAGCTTCGCTAAACCCACTGTCAAAAACCTGCCGAGCACCAAGCATCAGACAGACAAAGTTACCAAGATGTGATGGAACATTTAGCTTAAGAGCAAGATATTTTTCTCATGATTCCTCCACTTAGCTAAAAGGAAAGTAAATATTGACCAGCAAGGTCAAATGAGATACAGAGAGGTTTGTTGGCTGCCATATTTTTCTGGTTGAACAGAACCAAGCTCGTATTTTCCCTTTAATTCTATTTTTTATGCTAACAAGACTTAACACAACCCAAGGGCAATTTTCAACACTGAGGGAGAGCAAGTATTTCTATTTACCAAAGTTCTCCCTTGACAGCGTTTGCAATGGTGGTGTTTTGCCAAAAATACTCACCGACCAGCACTTCAGTTGGTGCTGTTTAAAAGCTGAACAGTGGACAGCTATGGGAAGTACTGACTTTCAAATTACCATTCACATGAAGAAACATGATCAGATGAGCCAGTGGGTGGGTTTATTTCAGTGATCCCCACCCACTGAGTCAATCTCCATCAACAACATGTCACAGACATAAACGCTGCTGTATGAACCGCTGTACAGTTTTTAAATTGAGGTTTCGTGTCTGTATATTTATACAGCAAACATAAATCCATACAGTACGATCACTTAGACGACTGCCTTCCAAATCTTTGGTAATATATCCAATATTTCCTAGACTTTACAAAGTAGGATGAAAAGCCATGTTATATAAACATCAAAACATTTAAACAAAAGTTGTTACAGTGGATTCTTTGATTACACATAAAGCTATCTCAGATTAGACAGGGATTAGAGCTGTGATGCCCACAAGGACTGAGCCGGCTGGGGCGTAATGTGAGATTTGACAGATTGGCAAACTCAAAGGGTTTCAGACAGAGAAAAACAGATAGAGAATGAGGAGCAGGCTGATATCTACATCCCACACATCCAGCTCGGGCATGAAAGCATGGGACTGTTCCCTCCCCAGCCCACATCACAAAACTGCTACTTTACATTGACTGGACCATCTACATCATCAGTGTGTGGTCAATACGAGTCACTCCAATAAGTTAATCACAACAGGAAAAACAACAAAATTTAGTCTAATTTAATTCCCCGAGTGTCAACACATAATCACCAAAATGTTAATTCTAGTGTATATAAAGTAAGTAGAAAAAGGTTCCTGTGATCTCACCTTTATATTTGTGTTAAAAGAAGAATTTGACAAAACAGAATAAATGTGCATCCAGAATCAGATATCTGAATTACACACCTCTGCGCTACATACTGTCAACAAATAAATTGTAATAAACCAAGTGTCAATCCATCACACAAATGAGGAAAAGAAACTTCAAAACAGTCAAAGCCATCATTATTCTAAAGTCACGAGAACAGAGTTACACAAATCTCTTTGAACATATATAGATATATATATATATATCTATATATGTAAAGGTTTGTGAGAAATTAACCATTTGAGTTCTGCTCCTGAAATAAAATGATTATACAGACTGATGGAGGTGGAGACACAGACACAAGGACGGACACATGGATGAACGCATTGAACATAGAGAAAGACTAATAGAAATTCAGAAATACTGATCACTATATCCGCAGTATGTGCTGGGGCAATAAAACGCATATATCTTTTCATTATACACATGGCTCACTTAGCTCATAGTCTCTCTACATCTATTGTTACTGCTGTCTTTTCTTTTCATATATAATCTGACTCTGTAAACGGTATGGTATATTACATTAAAAACTCATGGAAACACCTAATGGAGATAATGTCTTATTCTGAATGAATTCAATAGACGAATTACTGGTGTCCATGTAAATGTAGCCAATGTTGTCCACCCATTACTGTTAAATAATTCAATAAAAAACAATTTAAAAGCAACAAGACCACTGTTACATGGTACACTTCTCACACAACCCGCACACATGTCTTCACTGACACAATTAACCCTGATGTACCGATATCAGTGTTGACTCTGGAGCTCTCCTACCTTACGAAGCCAAGGCCCATACAATAGCCAACACTTCCCCAACAAGTGCTCAGCATCTCTGCTTCTCTCCGATTCAGCCAAAATCAACAGATGTCAAGTCTTTGAAGTCAGCAACCTCAGAGAGGGGCTCTAGGCCACAGTGCTTCCATCTGCACTGTTAGATTTGACTCTAATGAGCCCGTATCCTGCAAGATTTTAGCTGCAGTTTGAAGGGACGGTAGAGGTATCTCCTCATCTCACTATAAATCCAAACTGTTCATGTGAACGGCTGTTTTCTAACCTCGGTACTGTCACTCCTGCCACAGCACACACACTACATCTGATGAAATGTGAAGAAAAACAGATTACACAAACTAACAGCGGCTTTCTGGGTTTAGCCACCAAACACTTCAGCGAACCCTCCATGTCCCTGCAATGAAAGCAACTTTGCTTGTTTTCATTTCCCCCCACTACTCATGAATTGGTCCGAGTTGAAACAAGGACAAGTCGAGCACTAAGAGAAAGATGACATCTGGACAGCATCAACTAAGAATGTGAAATGAGGTTGGACATCATGCTAATTTACCCTCCTGACCAAGCAGAATATACAGTAGGTAAATTGAGTTACTCTAGCTAATGAGCACAGGGAAATATGTTGACATTAGAACAATGTGAGCAATGTCATTGAGGTTTTAATTAGAATTCTGAGTGCATGTTCTTCTGTCTGTGACTCTTTGACCGGTATGAAAAATGCATGGAATTTCAACTCAAACAAACAAGGCTGTAGCTGAAATAATGATTTTTTTATAGATGCAAGCTTTTTATACAAAAAACTATGTGCTACGTAACTGTCTTGATAACTTGGTAACTGTGAAGATTCTCAGTCAAGCAGATCATGGTTATCCAAAAAAAATTGTCTTATTTGTTGATACTTGAGGATGTTGTTCTCTTGTCTTCTTCAGTTCTGACTGGCTGGTGGGGAGTCCCACGAATTTAGGCTATATTCATACTAATACGTTTTTCTTTTAGGGCTGCACCTATCGATTCTTTTATCGATTAATCTAACGATCATTTTTCCATTCATCTAACGATTATTTTTTATTACTCGATTAATATAATAATGAATTTATCAAAAATAAAATTTTCAAAAACTGACTTAATAATCTTTTCTTAAATACAAACAAATCTGACAAAAACAAAGTATGCACTGCAAGGCATTATTCCACAACAGAAAATAGCCCAGTCTGAACTGCTAATCTGCCTTTTACAGTCCCGTATCTCTCCAAAATAAAATTAGAGCAAGAGGTTGTTCCTTCCATTGAAGTAAATGGAATATATCAATCTACATTAAAGGGTTAGTTCACCCAGAAATGAAAATTCACTCATTATCTACTCAAAGTGTCCGCAATCCCTGACATTCATATTTGACTAGAAACGTTAGCATTTCCGACGGTCCCCGAATGCACCTCGTCGGAAGATATCATATCGTTTCTGTTTGCCATTGCTTTTCCAGATGTTACACTGTTCTACATCTGCTCGTCTTATATTTTAAATTGACAGTATTTCAACTGTTTGTCTCTGTTTGTTTGTTTTGTTCCCATCTCTTTTATAAATGTTCTGTTTTATGCGCCTTGTATGTTTATGTAAAGCACTTTGAATTGCCGTTGTGTCTGAAATGTTCTATATGAATAAACTTGCCTTGCCTAACCTCTGTGGGGTCATAGTCAAGGCCACTGATGTCTCCTTTGATGGTTCATTAGTGCCTCAGGCTGTTGTAATGGGTTTTAGTTTTCAGTCCAATGCAGTGTGAAATGCACAGACCTATATCAGTGAAACTAAACAAGCATTATACAAACACATGGCAAGAGTCAGCAGTTTCCCTACACATGAAGGAAAAAGGATCCTAAAAGGACAAATAATAATATATAGGGAAGGTGAAGGTGAAGAAGGCCATCAACGTCAAAGTAGAGAAACAATACGTCAACAGAAGAGGAGGTCAATGACACCACTTGTCCTCCGCCTATAATGCTGCTTAGTCATCCCTTCCCAAGATATTTATTGACAATTTACACTTAGTGACTTTGTGGCTCAAAAATCTCAGTTTACATTTGACTTCAGGAGACGACAACAGTAGTAACCGCTTTTGTTTCAACAACCTGACGCACCAACGAACCAAGTGGCATCAACGACCTTTACAATGACCCCACAGAGGTTGAATGCCTTAGACTCTGCCCCACTCAGTCAGAACTGAGCTCTTGGATGAGAAGTGAAATGTCTTCAAGTAGAACCAAGTCCGGTTGCCCTGAATTCAGCTTTTCTTGGATAACAATGTATGCCTTTCTTGGTAAGATAATATTAAATGTTTCAGTCAGTTCCTAAATGCTGAACATCCTTAGTTTCACCAGACAAGCGGTGAAATGATCAACATTATGTAACTATACAAATCAGGTCATGTCACAGTCTGATAGCATACTAATCACAATCTTCTGATCCTGTTTAAGTACTTTGCATAGCAGGTCACAGTGATGTGGTTGGCATCAATAACAAGATACTAATACAATTCTCTGTGTATATAGATACATATTTTTTTAATATTAATCTAAATAAGCTTAGAAATATGAATTTGGACAACAAATCTTTTGTAAAATGATAACACATTTAAAGCTGCAACTATTTTATAAGTTTAATTCAGTTTTTAGACTGAAAGAAAAGTGTGCAGATGCCCATTACTCATTCCCAGAGACCAATTTGGGACTCATTAACAGTTTAAAACCAATTTCTTTTTAAAATTTATAATAACAAAAGACGGATAAGAAAGGAGTAAATCATTACATTTGAGAAGGCGGAACAGACAGTGAATATTTACTGAATAAATGGCTCATTTTATCATAGATTTTCGTGCACAAGTAGGTCTTTTGTCCCTAAAAACAAAATGGTCATATCCTCCTGACATGAATCCTGTAAGGATCAAACAATTTGATATATTACAAAACAAAACCACATCCGTCTTGTCTGTGCAATAAATAAGATCATATGTTTTGTTCTGCAGCTGCTTTGTCTTTCCCTTTCCTGTTCAATAAGAAATCAGGATTACTGACTTCCATCATTAGTCATCCAACCGTCCTTTTACTGCATCACCACTGCCAAAGACGGGCTGCAATGTCAAAGAAACCACAGCCATGACAGCTCTCTCTCTTCCCCCCAAGTCTGCAGCTGTGACAGCCTGACACTTTGTGACATAAGGGCACCCTCCCTGTCAGTGACTTGTAGGGAATTCATTTTATCCAAGTGTCAGTTGCATCAAACCTCCAGCTGCAGCAGAGTGTCAACACTCAGGAGGAGGAGATGACAGCAAGAGACTGAATGACACATTCTCCTAGAGACTCCCAAGATAAGATCCATGGTCATATTCTGGTACTGTGCTCTTTGCATATTCCCTGTGATATGTTTCAGTTTTAATGTTGTGGAAAAATTACAAGAGGCATTCAAGTGTGTGTATGCGTTTACCAGTATGGTAAATCAACTTTGAGGCAAACACATCATGAGATTTTAGTTAATTTAACATCTAAGATTAGTTTTATCTCATTTCCCTTGTCTTTGTCCCAAAACAAGCTATTTTCCAACCCTTGATTGTCTTATTTTCTGTTTATGCTATTGAAAGTGTGAAGTTAGCACATTATCTAATGCCACAGTGCCAACGTTTACACCATGCACATAACTAATTCAGTGGTTCTTATTAAGGACAGTAGTCTCAAGAAAACCAACAAAATCTCCTACTGTACCAGTGTAGTGGCCTGTAACAAAGAGCAATATTCCCAGAGGAAAAATGTAAAGAGAGTGAAATGTGAAAAATCTATTTTAATTTCACTAGATATTTTCTGAACTTTCGGGGACATTTGTTTTTCCACCTCTGGACGTACACAGAGGTCTCTTGCTCACTCACCTAACAACCTCATGTATCTCTGTTGACCCTACATACACAGTTATTATTTGTCACACTCTCCTCAGAGTTATTTCTGCTAGCGAGTGATTCTTTTATGCAAATTTATTCCATGACCTAAACTACAGAAGACAGTGATAGCAGAACCAAAGTAGTAGATTTTCTTCTTGCCAACTTAAATTTGTCTCCCACATTATTCAGTCATTGTTTAGCGATTGGCAGGTGATCACACTCTCACTTTTCCATTTTAAATATTTAAGAGAGGTTAAGCGTGGCTCTTAAGGTAAACCAGAGTCAATTACAAAGTTGTATTATGAATTTATTTATGTGTTTATGTATGTAAGGTTGTAGGAACGAGCACAGTGTGTGTGTGTGTGTGTGTGTGTGTGTGTGTGTGTGTGTGTGTGTGTGTGTGTGTGTGTGTGTGTGTGTGTGTGTGTGTGTCTGCAGTGCATGGGAGTATGAAGGAACGAAGCGAAGGCTTTCATTCACCCCCTGCTGGGCCACAAGCCTAAATCCATTACATCCTTTAACCGTTGTGAGGCTGACAGCCCAGCACGCGCACAAAACACACACACAAACACACAGTGTATACCGAGTAAAATCCTCTCAATAAGGTTAAATGCACACAGGTACACTCTTCTAGGGTGTCTGGGTGACTCTTCACATGCTGTGTTGTGAGTTCACATCTGGTTCATGACCTTTGACATGTCACTCCTCATCACGTCATGTGTTTTTACTAAATACTCTTTTTAAACACAACAAAACACAGTATATTAAATACTCTATATGCTGTGTTTTGTGCGATATATGATCTTTATAATGCTATATAAATATTCACTTTATCAACTCATTTCTTAACCTAATATTTCCACTCTATCTGTGTCTTCCATCAATAAGTCAAACACGTATATACGCCCACTCCAAAAACACCACACACAAATAAGATCAATACTCTGACGCAAACACATGCAGGCCCTCATTAGGCTTTCACACTCACCTCAAGCCTCTGCAGTTGACAGACGCTGCAGGCTTATGCTGGATTAGCGGACCAAACAGTGGAGTCTGGCTATAAGGACTCCCTTAAACAGCGAATGAACAACTTGTCATTTGAATGTAAACACACTGGATTAAGCAGATGAATGGAGGTGGTGTCAATAACGTGCCTGTTGACAGGTGAGGGAATCATTAACCAGAGCAGTCTCAGCAGGGGATCACTGAACTCTCACTGAGTCCATAGAACAATGCTTTTATCTCTCTCATGCAATGTATTACATACATTTTTGGCTTTATCAATAAAAAAAACTGTTAAATTTGTGCATGTGCAGTGGTCTGACAGCTTAGAGTGGTGCTCATGAATGAAACTTTATTGAAATAACAAATGGAATATTGAAGCCTTATCTCTCCCCCCGAGGATAAATAAAGATCTACTTGCTGTTCCCGTCCCCATTTCCAAAAGAATGTTCCCATAACACTCTTTAAAATACGTTTACGGTTTAGAGTTTAAAAAAATAACTTATCTTCTTTTGTCAGTGAGATGTAGGTGTGAACTGTCATATTTTAAACAGCAGTCAGTCAGAGGACTGTTCATCCAATAAAGAGGATGAAGAATAAATGACCCAAAGCAACAAGGAGGACAACGATTTGTTGACCAAAAAAAACACTGGAAAAAAGAAGAAAAATAAAACTCACTTCATCTCTTGCAGCCATCCAGTTTTTTTTCTCATGAATCTTAAGCAAGTCTTTCTTTAAATTTATGCAGAACAATGTCAAATTTGACTTAAATCCACAAGGAGATTGGGCTACAGGTGGAACACTCATAGCATGAGTCACATTACTTCAACGTAAGAGACTAGACTGGGAGTGAATAGCGATGCTTTGTTTGCTTCAGAGCTCAGGGCAATTTCCTGAATTCCTATGTATTCTCTGCCACACACACTCTATCTGCTATTAGCTGGCTGATCTGACAGGTCATTGACCTGCCCAGTGGTCTGAGGTATGACTCACTCATCAGCTAAATCCCTCTGCTCCCCTGGTGCCGACCACCCCTACTGCTCCTGTTGCTGGCGAACCAAGACCAGCAAATCCACATTAACTGTGTGCACAACATGAAGAGAAGAGGAGAGAGAATAGCACAGAGCTTTTAGAACGCATGTGCACTTGCCCACAGGTATCATGATATGCACTTTTTTAAATATCTCCTCATTATGCTTAACCACATGGAGGTTTCATAAACAACTAGTAATGGTGAATCAGTACTCTGAGGGCCGCGCTTCTACAGCATTCAGAGGTTAGGGACTATTACAGTATGTGGCAGAGAAAGACGCATAGGTAGGGGTCTGCTCGATCCCTCCGGGAATGAGGATTGATGGTGTTCATTTGAGACTGGGTCACATCTGAAACCCAGTGATAAATGTAATGATGTCATTACAGCTCCGGGGGGGGGGGGGGGCTAGGGATGAAATGGAAGAGGTCCAGAAACAGTAAAATCTTATGTAATCCAGTGTTTTTAAAAACAAGAGAAAATTAGGTTATAGTCATTAGTTCAAACACAATGCGGCCAATAAACATGATGTATTTACTCTGGGAGAGTTCTTAAGTAACATGATAACAGCTCCCTGTCTGAAGAAATGCACCATTGTCTTTCACGTTTGTCACACTGACCAACAAACCTGTCAACCACTGACTAGTCTGCTGCACGAACAAAACCAGTTTCCTGGTTCTGTTAAAACAACATTCCAGAGAAAACCAGTTTGGTCACAACCTGTTCTGAAAACACTTAAACCCCTTTACTTGACACACTGAAGAAGGAATGCACTAAACCGGACTCATTGGATCAACAACTGTCCCTCATGGTGACAACAAATTTACCGAAAGAAAAAAAAAGACCCCAGTGATCGGAATCACTTCCATTACCAGGCATGGTAGAGATATCAAAGACTAATGAAATTGAGACCTCAAAGCATGAAGCAAGTGACTTGAACATGTCACAGAGCCATGTAACGGCACATGAAAGTAGCCAGTAGAGTTTGGGTCCATGTAATGATGGCTTACCTGCAGGGCGCATGGTAGAAGGGATATCCAGCGTGTGGTATGTGATTGCAGTATCCAGACTGGTTCCACATGGTGCCGTCTCTTGTTCTACGGTGGTAACAGTTCACAAGTGTCGCCGCTGCTTCTTTCTGCTGTCTATTTCTAGTGCCGTGGCATCAGACTGAGGCTGCCGGGAGTGTAACATTAATCAGAGTCTCTTCTCTCGTCTCTTGAGTGGCTCCATGGGGGTGAAAACCAGAGTCGAGAGCAGGTATTACTCAGACGATGAGGTGAGAAAATGAGCTGAGCCAAAAACAGAGAGGGGATGAGGTCAGGTGAGTAAAGTCTGGTGTGGTTTACACACCTGGAAATGTAGTCCGCTCCTGCCGTCACCCTCCCGCCCCCTCGACAACACAATAACTACTCAGCAGAGTCTCAGACGACTGCCCCAGGTGAAGTCTGACATCACAGGTTACTCCTTTAATCTTGCTCCGAGCCAGTCATTTTCCCGCACATCCCAGGTGTGATCAGTTAGAACAGCTGTCTTTGAGGTCAACCTTGCTGAGCTGTATTAAATCATGCGTAATACATGTCTAGACCGTACATTTCTATGATTTGGCTCTCGGTTTTTCAACCTCAGAGCATGTTCCAAGATAAGCAGCAGATTTCAGAGACCGCCTTAACTCCAGCAATCCCTGATGACAAATACGAGCCGTTTATGTCTTCTACACGTGCAGTGAATTCTCTCCAAAGTTCACAAGCAACACTAATCCATCTCTCCTTGACGTGAGCAGGTTAAAAATCCACAGTCCCTGCGTCCCTCCGCTCCATCTAGTTTGTCTCTGAGGAAAGCCAGTGCCGGCACACGCGCTTATTTTCTCCAACCACAGGCTCCCCACCGGCTCTCCAGCCTCACGACACCACAGCAGTGCACGGAGCGGAATGACTGAGCATACTCACAGAGAGAGAGAGAGAGAGAGAGAGAAAGAGAAAGAGAAAGCGAGAGAGAAAGACGGAAGGTGGCGATGAGAGAGAGCGCGCGAGAGAGAGGAGGAAGACAGGGGAGCCGCATTCCTTTTCCCGCCTCATGCTAATCTGGCAGGATACACACTGCTGAGAATAGAGAGAGAGCATAAAGAGAGATAAAGAGAGAGACAGAGAGAAAGAGAGTATCCTTTACACGTCATTTATCGAATGTTGGTCTGTGCTTGAAGAGGGATCTTTCCTAGTCCTGAGGTTTCTTCCGTCTCCACCCACCTCCCATCCCAAAGTGTTTACAGTGTACAGAGCCAATGTTGACATGTTGCCAGGGCTCTCACCTTTACCAGGGCAATTAACATTGTAATCACAAGCGTGGATGTGTAATCACAGTACAAAATCTGTAGAGCACTCTGGTATTGTAAACTTAGGCTAGAAAGGATGTTAACATCTTATCTGCATTTCTTTGAACAAAGAAGGTTCAGGAGCAGGTGACATCATATTTCAAACAGGAAGATGCCGATGGGAACACTTTTCAAACTCTACTCTCACTAAGGTTGAGGTATCATTTGAAATGTTCTGTCCCAGTAACAAAACTGTATCATTTTCAATACCCAACTACAATTTAGTAGCACTTATCATGGCACTTACTTATAGCACTTTGTAGTTTTGCTTTTTTGAAGAAATTGTACTTTCTCTATTCTTGTTGTTCTGGGTTTGTACCCTCATGGTTGAATGCACTTTGGATAAAAGCGTCAGCTAAATGAAATGTAATGTAATGTAATGAGAGGAACGTGTTTTCTCCAATAAATAATAATAAATATTAAGATAACAATGTAACAGATCTGACAACACATTATAGGAGATGCATTGGTGAAAATGTCTCAAAGCCCAAGGCAACATCTAAAGTTTGCTTGTTTTTTCCAGTCAAAGTCACATTACTGAATGCATTTTTACATGATCATCCCCTGGTGGATAGCTGCAGTGTAGGTCATAAACCCTGCCTCCTTCATGTTAGTGGATGGGACATGTGTCAAACTAAAAGAATAATTAAAGATGCCAAATAGGTTTGAATAGTTTGAAGGGATGGTTTGTTTCATTTGAGGGTGTTGTTATCACTTGCTTTAAGTTTGTTTTTTATTAGTTAGTTAGCTACTTCGAAGGATTGATTGCCAGCTGAGACTTACACGCAATTGGTCGAGCACACGTATGGGCGGGACCTTGATACAGCAGCTCCACTCCATGATCACACCGTGCAGTTTCCAAATGACATAACTAGTACGAGCTGATAGCACCCATATCAGGGATGTTTTGTCTTAATTTTTGTAAAGTATGGGCAGATGGAGACGTGTCGTCCATCTTTAAATTCACTGTGATATAAACACAGCCCATCTGGACAAAGCTTAGTGACTGAGAGAAAGCACAGCAGAGAGGGTATATAACGCCCTAATGGGATGAGAAGCCAGACATACAAATAGAAAAGAGAGCTAGCAGACACAGACACTGTGCTGTCGTCGACATCAGGTTACTCACAGCAGCGCCTCAAGCCTCAAGCCTCCTGATCAGCACACGAAGCCTGCAGGTGAAAGGTCACCTCTGTGCAGCTAAACAGAGATGTGTCTCCCCAGAGAGGTGGACTACTCCAGTGCCCTACTAAGCAGAGCGCCGGTTTGACCCTGCTGCAAGGACAACTCTGCTGCACCTGGGGAAAGGCTGGTGACACAGCCACAAAGCCGACGGAATGACAGCTTCACTCACTGCAGGTCAAAGTCCACACATGAAATCTGATATAAAAAGAATGTGTACAGGGAGGTGGTGGTTTGAAAAGCTCAAACCATGTAGTCATTTGATTACCTCATGAATATTTGTTGCGATTATTTGATTTTGTTAAGTCACTCGAGGGATTTTCACTCCACAACCCTGATAACGTGATGAGAAAAGTTGAGAAGCGTGAACTCTTAATAAATGGAAATGTGAATGTTTACCGGTTGAGCTGATCCCTGTGGAGCATTTCTACTCACTTATATAGGACATCTTACACCGTGCGCTGACACTCTTACTATCATCTTGCATCACTGTCCTGTGTGAAGTGGAAATCGCTCAGCCTAATGAGAGCAGGGGCTCATCTCACAAGCCTCTGGTATTCACATTTGCAAGAAACTGTTTCCAATCAGCCGTGGAAAAACACCAGATGCAGCCAGGGAATGTTTGGTCATTGCATTCAACCGCTAGACACACTTTCCCTGTTATCAAAATGGATCGTGAAGTTCTTGTAAATTTCCACTCCAGGCATAATTCAAATGATTTAATCCAATGAAAACACATTGGCTCCCCAGGTCTTGTTGGATTTGGAGCATGTCACAGAAAGTTTAGCCAAACGGAATTCACAGTGACGGAGCGGTATGAGCTTTTATCAAGCCAATCAATTTTCTCAACATCACAAGCAATAAACCACAAGGAACAGAAAAGGTCACTAACATGGTGGTTCCCAACATGGGGGCCATGAGATGATTGAGTTGAAAGAGTTTTTATTTCTTCTTGCTTCTGACTAACTATATTTGCATGTAACATGTGAAGGTCACTTATAGATGGAAATATTCAACTCATTGGCATATGTGTACCTGGGGGGAGGTCACAGGGAGATGTCTATCTAATCTATCCAATAATCCCAGAAATCTCTTGCTGTCTGTCTGTAGAAGGTATATCTCAAGAACCGTTCATCTTATCTGCTTCACACTTGGCATGTGTATTGTTCAGGGCCGAGGGAAGTGTGCTGTCGAATTTGGTGGAATTTGGACACACAATCGTGGATATTAATAATCCTTGAATAAACAGGCGACCAATGCTCTGTATCAGCAGTGGCTGGAACTCATCAACGTAAAAAATGATTCTCCAGTTCAGGTCGTGCTTACTGAGTCAAACCTGTGGGGGTGCAGCTTCAGGGTTCTGTGGTCTGAGTCCAGCAGATGGTCTTTACTCGTCGCAGCTCAATTACTGCAGGTCACTTTTACAGTTTTGGAAAACTTCAACCAGGATTACCACAGGCTAAACAAACAACCCATTCCAAACGAGCAGGTTTGGAATGACGGGCATTGATTAGTTGATTCGATGTTATTGTTGTATAAGTTATTCAGCTGATATTTTTAAAATACATTCATAATTTAGCGTATTTTTCAGCCACTCAGATGTGGATCTGCAGCTTATTTTGTCGTCTGTGATAGTAAAAATAAAGTATTTGGGTTTTGGTGTAAAAGGGTCACCATTAATCAATTAATCAGCAGATTAATTGGTGGTAAATGGTCTGTATTTATATGGCAATTTTCTAGTCTTGATGACCACTCAAAGCGCTATAGAGTACAGTTTATTGCCAATCAGCCATTCACACACACACACACATTCACACGACCTTCTGGTTGGAGGACGACCACTTTACCCCCTCAGCCACAGCCGCCATGGTCATGGATGGTTGCTCTAATTGCATTGGGTCATAAGGTAAATCTGTTCTTTGGCAACCTTCTTCCCATTACGCTCACAACGAGGTTGAAGTCTGATAAATCAAACAGTTTAGATAACATGCAGCATGAGGGGTAAAACATTTCGGTCTGCTGACCTCTGACATCATAGAGACTTGATTTATTCACCCACTCTCGAGAGACATCATCATCCGTGGTGTAATTGGCTGGTTACATGATGTCCCTTTGTTGTGGTGAGAACACAAAAAATGGGGAAAAGGGTCGGAAGTAGAGGAGCTGGAGTGGCAGAGAGGGAGGGAGGAGAGGGTGGGAGAGACGAAAAGAACACAGAAAGTGGAGGGGAGAGAGAGTCCCCTGCTGTTTGTTTTTATTGTGAAATGTAATTCCAGCCCAATCTAATCAGGGTTTTGGAAACACAGGGGATACAGCTCCTTCCTCTCCTCCTGTGTCTCTGCCTTCACTCTCCCTATCTGAGGAAGCAGGTGGACTGGCTCCACCTTTGCTCACCTATCCACACACACACACACACACACACACACACACACACACACACACACACACACACACACACACACACACACACACACACACACACACACACACACACACACACACACACACACACACACACACACACACACACACACACACACACACACACACACACGGCCGTGCAAAATCATCTGCACATAAAAACATACTAATATACACTTTTGTGCATCCACACGACACAACAGACAAATGCACGTGAATACAATACACAAATATCGATGCACGCGCAGCACATGCACATACAACACACGTTCAGAAGATATCATCTTGCAGACGGTTGACAGCAGTGTTGAATTATTATGTCAGTGGGTGATATGGCAGGATCGGATTGGGCCTGTGATTCAGCTTATCATCGTTTTACAGCCTGAAACTCTCCATCGACACTCGCTTTAAGATGCACACACACACACACACACAAACACACAACCTCCTTAGGGACATCCACCTCCCATAGGCCCACTGTCAAGATCATATCTGAGCCTTTATATATTTTTTTCTAATCCTTAAATAAATAAAAAAGACTAACCCGCAATCTTCCTTTGTTTCTCTAAGAGCCCAACAGTACAAATATTATGAACCATTGATTTAGTGATAACTTAGAGATTTCTGGGTTCAAAATCTAACTCTGTAGATCATTCTCTGTTTTTTTTGGTGTAAAACCTCCAGGACCCTGACATTGTTTCCACCACCTGTCTCCTCAACAGCAACCAAACAAATACTACGAGCCGTCTTAAGCATTGCAGTGCAAGTATAACTTTATGACTTTTTTCAACATCCACACACTTTCTCTTGTTTCAAAGTTAGACACAATCTCACAGTCTGTAGCTCGTCATTTCCTCCACCTGGCCTGCTCCCAGTCACCGCCTGGTTGGACTCTATATTAGTTTTCTCCAGAGGACTTGACCACTCAAAGAGCTGGTCGGGAACTATGGGGGACTCAGCTAACAGCACGAGCTGAATGTCTCTTGATGAAAAATTGACTGAATGCAAAGAAACACTTTGGGTCCATGGAAACAGAATAATGCCTCCATAACGCTATTATGGAGGTACATGTGTTGGAACTGAGAAAGCTGGATGAACTCCTCTGGTCTATGTAGTATTACCTAGCTCATTCATAAACATGCTCATTTGTATTTGAAGAAGATTTGCTGGTTGTATGACATAAAAACTTCAATGTGTGCGTGTGTGTGTCAATATCATCGGGAATATTTTGATCCAGATTTTTCATTCTTCAGTCACTCACACAGACACACAGACACTCACACAGACACACAGACACACAGACACACACGTAGCCCTATTATTAATACAACTCCTTTGAGCTCTTCCCTTTCATCATCCCTCGAGGCCTCACATCTCTTCATCTCACAGGCTAAAGAATGACACCACAATTAAAAGAAACCTTTTATATGCTGGATCAGATCCAGAGGAAGGAGAACAGCAAAGACCGTTTCTTCAAATTATTTGGATTTGTGGGATCTGTAGAGATTATTAATTGAATTTTTGTTTCATTATCTCCGTTTTCCTGTTGCCATATGATTTTGGAATGAATGAATTGAACTACAGGGTCTTCATTTACACACACACACATACCACTCACAGTGAAAAGCTCTATTGGTATGCAAGACATGAATGGTCCACAAGACAGAATGAAACTGTAATGATCCTATTGAGAAAATCATGTGCCTGCAGCAGGAAAACATAATGAGATACAACAACAGAAATTGAATACTAACAGCAGCGTATCAACCTCTCAGCCCTGCCACTGCAAATGTTGGAATGTAATGTGACCGGCAGACTAATGGTCATCAAATGAATCCAGTCCAGCAAACAGACACTACTTGACTCTTAAAAACACATTTCTTTATGTATTGAGAATCTAATACACAGAGGGAGAGATGCACATGACTGTCCTTTTGCAAGTCAAAGCACTCGAGCTAATTCTCCCTCTACAGAGAGGCTCAAGTTCAAAGTTGAGCCCCGACAGGCCGGTGCAGTTCACTTTGTACAGGCAAAGAAATACACTTATTTAATAATAAACATATCATGCTACACCCTTGCTACATGTTTCAGCTCGGTTGGTGTGTAACCTGCTAACGTTGGCAATGTAGAAATAGCAAAAACATACATATAGGAAAATTGCTTAAACATGAAGCCCTTTATCAAACCACTTATATTTTTGTAGAAGTGGATTTTATGAAACAGGAGATGTACAGTTAATATAAATGAAGGACAAGTGGATACCTGAAAAAACATGGACTCATGTACGGTTTGTCTATAACCCTGCAGTTCTGAGGGAAGCAGGTTCATTTTCTGTCTTCTATGACTGCTCAATTTCATTATTTTAAGCACCTCACATTCCGAAGAAATTCTCACTCACTCGTTTCACTCCTCTGTAATAAATCTAATTTGATCTAATTTGACGGGAACCACCTTCAACCACTCACTTGACAAAAGCACCCCTTTGCAAAACTTACTTTACCAATGGTAGGCTTGCTTAATTATTGTCATTATTGACGGACACACTGCACAGATAATTCAGCTCTAATTCTTGCTAATCTGGCATAAAGTTTTGATTGATGGACAGCTGCTGAGATGGTCTTCTAACTATGAGGTGTCCTCATGTCTGCAGAGGACTTCTGAAGCTCTGTCAGAGTAAACGTTGAGTTTTTGGTCATCCCCCTGACCAAGGCCCTTCCTGCTCAGTTACTCAGTTTGAGTGAATGGCCAAGAGAGTATGTGAGGTTCCTGGGAACAATTTCAAGGGATGTTTTTAAACTCTTGCCCTGATTTATACCCCAGCACAGTTAAATCACAGTTTTACTCATGTTTTGGTTTCTCTCCTGACATACCATGTTTGTGGGACCTATATACACACAGGTATGTGCCTTTCTAAACTATGTCCTTTCAATTTGCCACAGGTGGACTCCAATCAAGATATAGATATGAAAAAATTATAAAGGATACATCTGAATTCAATTGGGAGTGATGCAGTAAATGGTCTGAATTCTTTT
The DNA here is from genome assembly GCF_009819705.1 of Hippoglossus hippoglossus. Classification (NCBI taxonomy): domain Eukaryota; kingdom Metazoa; phylum Chordata; class Actinopteri; order Pleuronectiformes; family Pleuronectidae; genus Hippoglossus; species Hippoglossus hippoglossus. The sequence goes on from NC_047156.1 coordinate 20,313,969, forward strand.
GTAAATAAGAGATTTCACTTCTTTATTTTTAATTACTTAAATTTTTATCATGATGAATCATTGATAATAGACTGATGGGCAAAATTGCTATTTTTGTTCCTTAAAGTCAAGCCTACAGCGCAATTAAGTATGCAAAAAGTGAAACTGTCCAAATGCTTTCTGAAGCCACTGTATACTGCACTTCCTGTGAGTTAGAGGTGGGGGCGATATGGCAAAAATATCATATCACAATGTTTCTAAGGGCAGAATCACGATTCACGATCTTATTACGATTTGTTTTCATGTTGGTTTTAAAGAATATTTTGCAAGTTTCTTAACATTACAACCAAACAAATTTCCCCATTAAAAAAAATACTACCCTTCACAAGGTAACAAAACATTATAAGGAAAAACTGTGGCAAGTGACGATGCCACCGGGATCTCCCAAAGACAGCCAGAGACAAACCATTTGCTTTTCAGCATCTTTATTGAAGAACAGGCACCAACATAAATTCAAACAAATCAACTTAAATCTTGGCTGCTCAGCTCTGTCACTTTCTCTCATGTCTCCCTGCATGTGGCTCTCTCTTGTCTCTCTGTGTTTCTCTCATGTCTCTCTGCCATGTGGCTCTCTCATGTCTCTCCATGTTTCTCTCATGTCTCTCTGCCATGTGGCTCTTTCGTGTCTCTCTGTGTTTCTCTCATGTCTCTCTTAGAGGTGTGCATCCTCACTAGCCTCACGATTCGTTTACGATTCAGCATTTTAACGATTCGATTCACAACGATGCATCTCGATGCATTTCAATGTATCACATCCACAATTTTCTATATTACTGCACGTGGCTGCTTTTTCATCAATTAATAAAATCATTCAGAAAAACATGAACTCTTTTATCTAGAAAGTGTTTTTAAAAGTATTATAGACTGTTACTGTTATTACAAGTGTGCCTTAATTTACAACATAAGATTTTAAATTCAAAAATCAGACTACAACAGTAGGTCTAGGACAGTGGTCAATTCTCTCCACACTGATTTGACATTCATTCAGTTTAGACTTGTGTGCTGCACCAAAAGCTTAAAAGGCACAAACTCTGATTATATTCTTTACTGTATCTAGGTGGCCCCACCTGGCCTCACTTAGCAGAGCCACTGCACTCTCCACTGGTCAAAAAGAGACTCTGCTCCTCTGATGTTTTCAAATCATTCACATGTAGAACTGATGTTTATAAAAACCTGCTGAATACATATTTATGTTCCTGGATTAACGGGGCGTCTCTTCCTCTGCAACAATGAAGTTAAAACACTGCGTTACGTCGTAATCTGCAAAAGAACTTCTGTCTGTGGGAGTCTGTGTGTGTGTGTGTGTCTGCTCGTCTCTGTTACTCTTCACAGGAACTGATAACCACATGTATTTAGTTATAATCGATGATGTCAGATCATGACTCCGGATCGTTCCATCACTTTAACCCTGATGTCCTGGCTGTGCGCGTCACATATACAGTCTATGGTCACGTTATGTCTCGTGTTGTGTGAAGCAGGGAATCCGGGGCACGGTGTTTAAGCATGTGTCTCAAACTCTACAGCGAATCAAACAAACACAAAGTAAATGTCAGTCCTTATAATTATGATGAGACATCGCAAAAACAATGAACGTAGCGGAAAACATGAATCGATTATGTTCTGTCTCTGTATCGATGCAGAGTCGTCCACGTCTGCATTGCGATGCATCGCAGAATCGAGAAATTTCCACACCTCTAGTCTCTCTGCCATGTGGCTCTCTCCTGTCTCTCTGTGTTTCTCTCATGTCCCCCACCTCTGTGGCAGCTCTGCTGCTGCCTTTTAAACCTGAGGAGTAATCACCTAACAGCCCTCAGCTGCACGGATTACTCCCCTGGTGCAGGTGGAGGTGCCCTCTGAGCCACCACCATGCCCACACAGACCATTAAGGCCAAACAGAGTTTAATCAAGTGTGCAATTCTGCAAAGTATGAACATTCAACAAAAGTTTGAGATGGTTTAGACTTGTGTTCTATTACAACACATTAATCCCAACACAAAATGAACATTGGTTTCAAAAGGTGAATAACAACACTCAAGTAAAGTGCACTCTAGCTACATAACATTAAAGGAACTGGATTTGGATTCAGGTAGCTTACTCTTCCACCAAAGTGAACGGAGTTGTAGTGCTGGGCTGGTGCTAGTGCTGGTTCGGAGCTGGTTCAACTATCAAACATTTTAAGAACCAGTTTGAATTTCCATTGGCTACAGCCCCCTTAAGGTCGATTCATGGTACGTACATCGCCTACGCACGTAGCCTACGCACAGGGCTACGCCATTGTGAGCATTCACAGTTATGCAGAGGTGTGTGTGCGTAACTCTGCAATTACACCACCGAAACGCTAGTAAGTGTGGAGCTGAAACGCTAGTGGCCGTAGAGTTTCTATTGCTACTGTGTTGAGTTTCTTCTGGTTTCTGGTCCGCTTATTTACAAATTCTCTGGCGTCACTGTTTGCTCCAGAACAATGGCAAATGGTATCATGCTGGAGCTGATAGATGTTGAAGAGCAATTACTCTTTCTTAAAGAATTGCAACCAAGAAAAGAAAGACGTCGGGGGAGATGCTACCAAGCAGACCAATCACAGCTCTCACAGTCTGCGTTGCTGTTCAACGATAATTTTTGGGGAGGTGCACGTCAGGATACGGCGTAGGGTAGGGCGTAGGGTAGGGCATAGGGTACACGTCTACATGTAAGCTATGCTGGAGCTACGGAGAAGATTCGACGCAGAAGCATGAATTTGGCTTTAGAGCCCAGCATTACATCAACATATAGGACATTGTATGAACCCACAAACTGGCACTTATTATATATTATATTGAGTTATATATATTGATTCATTCATTCTGTCCAACCTGACTCATCTGTCTGTCTGTGTCTCTCTCAGCTGACGTCTCTGACCCAATACAAACAATGATTTGTATCCATAGCCACATTATCAGCACAGTACCACATAATGATCAATACTTTTCTGCGCACATTCATACTTATATTCAGCCACCCACCACCACCCCGTTCACTCTCCTCTGTGTGACAATGGTGGGTGCGCGAGAGAGAGAGAGAGAGAGAGCGAGAGAGAACGAGAAAGAGAGAGAGAGGAGAGCGAGCGGAGTGAGGTAGAACCGAATCAATGAATTACTATGTAATAACAAAAATTGAAGCCTTATCAGCTCTTATAATGCTTGTTAAGAGTGGAATGTGAAAATCGTGCCTTTAAGTGCATTTTATCGGCTTGAAATAAGAGCATCTCAAAGTGAGATCACTACAATCCATCAACATTATACCTCAAATACTCCAATACTATAAAAGGGTATATTGTATGTATTTCTTTTATTTTGGTTTGAGAAATGAATTCACACTTGAGTTTCTCAGTGAAAAAGCAATGACCAGTTCCTCCCTGCTTCTCTGCGAGTGAGAAATGAAAGAGCTCAACCTCCCCACCCAAAAGTGACCCCTTTCATTTGGCTTTCGGAGAGTGTTGACAGTGAATAGCCCAACAGTTACTGCCAGGAACAGAATAAGAGCCAACTCTCTTCAACTCCTTCATGACTTGAAAGGAAAATCAAGGTTACACTGTATAGTTTGAAAACGTGTCACCTAAGTCAGAGACACACAGATAGGGCTGTCATCATACACTGATGAAATTGTATGAATGAAATAAAGACACAAAGCAGCAGAGAGAAAATGTAATTACACAAACATACTCGTATGTTGCCAATTCCGATAGGACAAATGCAATAAGTTATCAAGGACAAACACTTTCTTTGTTGATTAAAATGCACCTTGCAGTGCTGTCATCTTTAACCACATTCCACCGTGTGCCATAATGAGCCTGTTTTGGGTGGCAGCTGTTGTAATGAGGCCTTTACAATTGCACTACTGTGAGACGAGGGAGAATTACACAACAAAGGCCAAGAGTATTTCTCTTTTGAGGAAAATAGGGGAATTCTCTGCATGCTCGTCTTTCTGTCATCGCCTTCCCATTGTTTGGAAATGTCACATGGCCATACAGTTAAGGTCAATATTTGACTTTTAATCGCAGGCAAATTGAAAGAGCAGAACTGCTTACTGGAGAAGTCTTGGTTTGGTGCATGAAAGAGCTTCTCCAATTGGGTGTTGAACTTACGCAGTCATCGCCATGGCAGAAAATATATTTTATGGTATAATATGGTATTGTCCTTCATATATCATATTCAGTAATACTTTAAGAACTATTGCATTTACAGTTTTATGAATGCCACATGCTGTACAATCATTGCAAGGTCCACTTCAAAACATCCTATTATCAATCTTGTTTCTGAGGTGTAAAAGCAATTCACAGAATAGAACCGCCTCCCGCCACAGTGCTTGCTTATCACAATACCCCAGGGGGCTGGGCAAAGGCAGTCCTTTTCATAATGGACTGCTTTTTACTGCTAACCTGATTCAGTCAAAACACAGAGTGCTTGGCGGCAACCAAACAGCCGATTTACCACCTGAATACCAAACAGGCAGGCCAATGTGTAGAGAGCTTGTCAGGCAAAAGCACTGTCAGAAACATGTGACTGAATAAGTCCCAGTGGCTTGGCAGACTATATCAAATAAACAATGTTCATGGGCAGCTTCTTAGAGTGTTATAAGCAGCTCTATCTATTCTTTATCAGTAATGTATATATTATATATTTGACCGAGATGAAAAACTGAAGGTGTTACCAAAGTTGTTACAAATTATAGTGAGTTGGACATGAATGTCTGTATTTAACTTTCACTGCAAACCACGCAAGAGTTGAGACATTCTACTAAAAATGCCCAGAAGTACAATGTGTGACATAGAGCAGGAAAAGCGCAATGTTAGCGTCTAGGTTGCCAAAATAAAAAAGTTACCGCGTTTCGATCACTGCCAAATGGAGACGGAGCTGAAGAAAACCTGTGTCTACTCCAGTGTTATTTTACCCAGGAGTGAGTACAGATTGTACACATCCACCAATGTAGGAAAAAGACAGATGTTAGCAGGTGGGTTTTCAGACCAGTGGAAAAGGGGCTAAAATGTAAATAGTTAAAAATCCTAGTTTGATTCAAAGAGGAATATTGAAGCATATCACAAACGTTTTCAAAAGGGGAAAATTGAGCAGCTTATATTTTTAAGCTTTGAAAATAAGTTTGTGGTTATATGAAATGTCTCAATATATGTGGGAATCATCTGAAACCAGATAATGATCAGTGAATCAGAGAGAATACAGATAAATTACCTTTCATAGCTGGATAAGAGAAAACACCTCCCAGTATAGCGTACATATTTACCACTGCAGCTTTCTAAATGTAAAATACTGGCACTTAGGACTGTTGCAAATCCTTGCATGAGTGTTTTGAAATTCAAATTGTTTCTGGAGGCATATTCAGTTTTTAAGACTCCATCTGGCCCAGATTCTTTTCTCAGCAAATAGTATCTAGGTTGTTGTTGTTTTTACAAGAAGCTCCTCTTAAGGCACCAAATTAAATTAAAATCAATAAAGTGCTATTTTGATACTTGACTTGGGTTTGTGCCAAAGAGATGACAGGTTGAGTCTGGGTTTAAGAATTCAGTCACAACTGTTTCTGCAAGAAAATGGGGGATTATTATAGCAATAGTAAATCATTTCTAGGACAGTAGGCCTACATCCTCCTCTCTCATCCCTGTTTCACTTGCTTGTCTGACAGCAGGAGGAAAATCCACCATCTTTGTGATCTGAGCAGCCGAGTGAGGCTGAGGAAAGTAAAGCTGTCATACACCACTTGTCGGGCTGAATTAATCTTGTGTTTGCATTCAGCTGGAAATCAGTGTGTTTACAGTAAAGCCCTTCCATGTCAGACACAACCACAACTGGCACTCGGTGTGTTTGTGTGTGTATTTGGGTGTGTATACATTCACTTGTGTACACTTGGAGATATGTAACAGATGCAGCTTGCACAGTGTGTGTCTACTTCTACATCCCATGAGTTCCCTTACAACCGCATACAGCTGACAAACTACGTCACACGCAACCTGTTTTATTTGGGGCAACAGCAAGGGAGCTGTGCTTCACCCAGAAACAAACTGAAAACATTTGCCACAATGAAGAATCTCAATCTCTGATCAAACAGACACTTTGCCTCCACAGACGTCAGCACTTCACCATTCTGAGTTGAGGAAGAGTATTTTACGGCGGGCTTACCTTGCGTCACACGTCAGATCCCACGTGGAGAATTCATGATCGTGGACATTAGTGACCACCTTGGCCGTCCTTGGCCAGACGGCGTGGCGTTTGATGGGAACCAGCTCGTGACCAGCCTCCTTCGTAGGGTCACGACTGCAGCAGGTACCCATCGTTCCACAACAATGGACCCCTTTTACGGATGATTAGAGGCTTTATCCCTCTGAATCCTCGCTCACTTGTAGTAGCTGGGTTCTCTTGATTTAGTTTCCCTTTGCACAGTTTTTCATCTCTTGTGGATGTCGTACTGTCTACGGCCGTTTCTCACAAAATGTACAAATAGGATGATCTCAATTAAAAGTCACTGAGAAGGGCAAGAGCGAAGCAGAGCACGACGGGTATGTTGAGGCTCTCTCTTTCGATGTTTTCAGATATTTAAACATTATCTCGTCTCTTCATGCTCCTCTCACTACATTGCTTGCCGCTGTTGTGTCCTATCAAGTGTCATCACCGCTGTCCTATTTGTCTCCGACCTTCCCCAGTGCTCCTCACATGATTTCTCCCTCTCCAAACTGCTAATGTTTTGGTGGCGTGGCCCGGGCAGTCTCACCCTCCTCCTTCCACTGACAGAAAAGCTACTGTCTCCCACGACCAGCCAGACTCTGAGGGACACAACATTGTATCAACCATCTTGTTGTTTCTCTCACTCCCTGTTTGCACCAGTGTCCTTCAATCCTTCCTTTGTGTCTGTCCTCCTGCTCAGTGTGGAACACAGATGGACCCCCCCCCTACACTTTCCAATCCCAAGCTTTTCGCCTGGTTCGCAGACAACAGTCATGCAGAGAAAAGCCAGATGAGTTGGTCCTACACTGGAGAGATGAGTGGGCTTGTCATGTGGAGAAATTCAACAAGTGCAGACAGCCTCTGGGAAATGTTTCCCTTTGTGGGCTCAACATTTCATGCATTTCTCCCATTTCTGAAGTTTATTGTTTTAAAAGCATGTGTGCAGTCTTTTGATGGAGAATACTAGTACGCCACTGTACACATTTAAGATGAAAAACCGCCTCTTTGCTAAATGGATTTTGAGTTTCTGATCATGTGTTATTTAAAACCTGCCTTTCAACTTCCTTGCAAATTCTTAAAATGGTTTATTGCACTATACAGCCCACTTTCTATTTACAAAAACGTCTAGGACTACATTTTGTGAGTTTTTGATATAAACATTTGATTCAGACATGCTTGGTTTGCCCAAAGGTGAAACTGAGGACATGTGGCATTCAGGCAGCAAAAACAGTTGAGATGTAAAAAACACATTTTTCATCATGTATTTAAGTCCCCATGGTCAGAGCCAGCTGCCCAAGAGAGATCATGCTGATTTGTTTACTGCCACGCTTCCTCTATGAACTGTGAGCCTGTCGCATGCTCATTGCTCATAGTGTGACTTGTATCCACAAGTGTTGCAACTTTGCTGCTATTTTGAGAACAGGATATAAGGGGGGGGATTGAACCAGAGGAAAATCAAAGGATGGAGGAGAAAACAGAATAAAAGAGAGCAGCCGGTGTGCAAAGCAGAGGTGACTTCAATCCTTTGAGAATTGCGAGAGGGTGAGATGTTGCAATGATTGTTCAAGCTTATCAGAAAAATGACACTTGATTAGAGGAAATAAAATCCTCATACAAAGGTAGCTCATCAGAAAGGTTTCATTTCATAGGCTCCATAATTGCCAAATCAAGTCAGGAGTAACAGGAACACAAAAAGAAAATGGCATATGCTGAGGCAGATGCCCTCAAAAACACCAATCAGAGACCAAGGAAAGATCAAAACAGCCATCCACACACAGCAAAGACATGTTGGATGCTTAAAAACCTCAAACAGAAAGCTCATAATTGAGGGGGGACTGGTCGTTCTACTCCCGCTGCTAAAAACAAATCCTAGAGGAAACACTGTGTCGCCGTCTTTATGTTTGAGTTCACAGTTTTCCACAGACCTAAAACCGAGATACTCGTACCTTTCAGAAACATCTCTCCATATATGTGTGCAACAGTGTTATTTAGTATTGCGAACAGTCACTCTCACGATCCCCCTTTTCCAAGTTTAAATAAAACATGAAGACTGACATTGAGTGAACAGGAAGCAGTGGGTGGTTAAATGTTCTCTGAAATGTAAAACAACTGTTGATAAAGTGCAGTGAGAGGCAATAACGTGCATAACTCTGCTTTCTACATTTGACGTGCAGGAAATCAGGTGCAGCTGTTCCCACGCTATCAACAGAAAGAAGGTCGCTGTGCACACAAATCCATATTTTCTATGACGTGGCTGACATTTTAACAGATGATCTTTGTGAGTATGGGTGTACCGGAATGATATTTATTTGAAGAACATTTTGTCACAGAAACTTGACTTGCACAAATATCTGAAGTGCTCTTCCCTTTTTATGTTTCCTGAAAGAGAGAAGCCATCTTTTGAACTTTGAACCATTATTCACTGATTGTGACCGAGAGAAGCATTAGAAAGTAGTTGAAGAGTGTTCCGAACAAGAAAATGATCGCTTTATGATGATCACTACAGGATTTTTAATTAAACACCAAGCTGTACGTTTTCCCACTTTGTCATTGGGAGCTCACAGAGGCCAAGTCCAGGACTCCCAGGAGAAGAGGTATTTTATCTCAATGTGACCTTCAGAAATAAGTAAGGATTACACCCAGAACTTCATTGCAGGGATTACATATCCCATTTGGCCTGGGAATATCCTTTCAGCGAGGGAGCAGGGAGGAAGGAAGGAAGGAAGAGAGGGATGGTTGGATTGATGGATGGATGACAAGGAAGAAAGGATGGGGTGGATGAACGGATGGATGACACCATTTCTCATCATGGTGTGGTAAGTAATCCGTTTATATGAGCAGGTGTTTCTTTTTGAGACGTCATTTCTAAACTGTTCCCATGCAAATTAATCAGTTTGTTTCTTTTTAATATCACAGTCATGAGCTCTCGGATGAAGCTGGGAGGCTCCTAATTACTTTCTGATTAGCTGTTTGGATTTGAGCAGCTATTTGTTTGGTCCCAAACCACTTCTTCCGTTTATCTGATTGTTATTGAAAAACCAACTGGTAGCGGCACAATACCTTTATGTGCAGTTCTCTGCCCCGCTTTAGTTGTTGCTTTCAGTCCTGCATATTCTCACAGAGCATCATGATAACCAGCATACAGTATCAGCCTGACAGATCTGTGTTGGACTCAGATCCTCTGTGAGAGTCTGTGGATTAATACCACTGCAGGGCAAGGTTAAATATTCAAAACATCCATTTTCAGAATCACTTCAGAAATGCTATTGAGCACACATATCGCCATGCGGTGGACTAAAATGACCCAAAAGCGTAATCCTTCCATCTGTGACAGTGGGAGGAGGAAAAGAGGAAGAGGGAGACAAGAGGGAGAATAATCTCCAAAAATATTGCTTCAGTTTGAAGAGTATTGAAAGAATTCAGTGACAGGAGTGATGAAATCCAACTACCACAGGGAGGTGCTTTGTTAGGACACATATGATTTAAATATCAGTGTGTACGAAACATCATCGTTTAACACTGTCTGATGGAGGGAAACCTAGACTGTAAATAAAGATGGATGCCGCATCTCCACTTCCTCTCACTGTGCACAAATAAAGCAAAAATATCTAAAATCAATTGCAAGTCAGTCTCAGCTGTCAATCATGACATTTCACCTAGTTATTTTGGCATCTAATTAATTAAAACCAAACTTACTGGAACTTTTTTTTTATTTGACATTGAAAAAGTGGAGAAGAAAATAGATATTTGATAATATTACTAGTACAAATAAAACTGTACTTGTTGCCTTTTAAAAAGGAATATATCAACATTTTGGAAAATATGCTTATTAGCTTTTTTGTTAATGATGAACAGATCAATAGGCGAGCTTATAGAGGAGCTGGAGCCAGGGGTTGATAGCTTACGTTAACATACACTGTGCCCTTTGCTGCAAAGCTCATTTAAGAGCTTGATAACTAACACATCTCATGTGTTTAATCTGAAGCTGAAACACAACAAGCTGTGGTGTGTCCTCCCAGACTGATTCCTTGCACGGGGAAGAACATTTTTTTAATTTTCACAATATAGCAGCATTCATCAAAAATCAATAAAACAAATCACTGACTGTGCAGTCACAAAATTTTGAGATCTAATTTAGATTTAATTGTTTAAAAAAAAGTGTAGTGCTATTTATCAAGTTCAGCTGAAATTCATGTCAAAGTTGAGCTTGACTTTTAATGTTATTTGTTAAGTCTGGATAATTTTGATAATGTACAATTTATGCCTTAAATGAAACTGGTAGAGATGTAAAGTGGAAGGAGAAAAAACGCCTTTCAAGTCAAGCAGTTTCTATTTTATAAACTAAACTCTGTGTTGATTGATTATCAACTATGCTGTACAATAAACTACTGGTCCTGGCTTTCAGGAATGACTGAAATAAAGCCTCTCTGACTGTCTCAAGGTCTCTTACCCTTTCAGAGAGAAACAACAAAATACAGGAGAAAGAAAGTAAAAGTTAGGAGGTGAAGTCACAGCGAGACATACTGTGTAAAAAAGGAGAGATGATCAGCTATTGACAGAAAGGGAGTGTGTCTGAAGCAGAGTGAGGAGGAGAAAGCGAGACGGAGATGCTCTCTCAGCAGATGGATGGCATCTCAGGGGAAAGATCGTAGATTTGATGAAAATTTACTCATCTTATTTCCAAAATACCCTGATTCCCATATATCTTATACTTTCTCTCATCTTCTGAAGTGAGCAAACATCAAATATTCACTCCACTCATGAGCCAACTTTACTGCAGAGTGTTTACTCCTTTGGTGTTTGCCAAGTAAAAGTCAAAGAGCGGTGAAACTTTTCTATCAAGACAAATGGAAACAGAGCTAGAATAACATCAATACACAGCTGTGCTTCATAATCCATCCGTTTCATGAAAGAGACACTGCACACTTAAATGTGTCTTTTGAGCTGTAATCTAAATTATATGACTTATCTTTGATGAAACACTAATGGTGGTTTAAATATCATATTTGTTAACACAATTATATAAAAATGTATGGGTTAAACATGGCACTTAAACATTAAGTTAAGCGCTTGGGACGTCTCTACGTCCTAAAATTTACATATATTTGAAAAAGCTAACATCCTCTAATCAAAGGTGGGCAGCCCCCCGCCACCAGGGACTGCTCTTGAGTGGAAATGTGCAAAGCTGTGTTCATTTTCAAATCTACACATCTACCATTCAGAGAAGCCTCCATCCTTGTAGTGTCTTTACTTCTGCGTTGTGAATGTTTTTTTTTTAAGACACACTTCAAATACAATGTCTTTACAATTGTTTTTATTGTCCGTCCAGCAACAGCTAAACAGATAACTGGGATTTTCAGACTTTTTCCTCCACACTGACCGCCAGCATATACCTGCAGTTGTGGAAACAAAACAGTGTCTGCATGAAGTTGCTGCATGCTCATCGCCTTCCCAAGGGAGTCCAAGGCAATTGAAACATTGAAATGTCAAAAAAAAAAATCAACTGTCAATGGTGTCATGTCCACTTTTCACGTATTGGTATATTGTGCTTGTCTGCCAGCAAAGGTCAAAATTGACTTTTTATTCAGTGTCAAGCCACATTTTTAAATATATATTTTCACACCATATTTGTTTTTGACTGGATTTTAAGGATTTTCGTCACCAGATATATGGATTTTAGATTAAAAAAAAGCTAAACACATGTTAGCAGCAACTTGGCTGGTAGCCCCTCAAGACACCCTTTGCCCACTGATCAGGATTAAAACAGATTTTTTTAATGTAAAACAACTTTATTCAATATTTTACCACATTTAACCATTGTTGGATTTGGAGGGGAGGAGACCTCAATTCAGCTCCACATAAAAACCTCCTGAATGGCTGGATCATAAGTTATCAGAGAAACAAGCTGAGCAAATGTTAGCTGCAGCTCAGCTCGCAGCCCCTCTGGGATGGTTTTATATGTACCTGTTTTAATTACCTGGTCCATTTGTTTCAGGGAGGAGGAGACCTCAGAGAGGATAATTAAGCTCCCGATAAAAAAAAAAAACCTGAACGACTGACACTAAGGGAATCCTAAACTGACTGCCATGACAATAGTGGTGAAGACAACAACTCCCATGATTCAATGCTTCTTCTCAATGTCACCAAACTCTGTTTTTTGTTGTTGTTCTGATTAGGGGACCACGAGAGACAGAAAAATACATATATTGTGCATTTAAACCCTTTAGGTTTTTCCAAGGAAATTCTGTCATTTTTTTACTATTGAGGATTTTCAAAACGTGTTCAAATATATGCTTTATGATGTGTGGTAACAAAAGAGATGGAGCCAGGGGAGAGTGAGGAAATGATTTACCCGACACCTCTGGAAGTTACTAATTTACTCACAATCTAAAGTGAGCTGAATGACAGTCAAGAAGGAAAAGCATGTTCACAAAAAGCCAAATACATTCCGGGTACAAGTTGCTGAACAGGGTCTTTTGTAGAGAAGCAGGTGTTGGAAGCAAATATCTGGAGGGAACATCGTTAAGTATGGAGAACAGCCAGTGAAGACAACATTGAATATAAACACTGTCCTTGGGCTGACATTTACAAGAAATAATCTTTAACTTTCCTGCTGCTGCAAAAGCAAACACAGAAACTGCTTAGCACCTTCGACCAATCAAAACAACAGAAGAGCTATTGTTGACAAAGCTTTCTTTTCCAGCCTTTATTTGTCTGCCAGGGAACTGTTGGTTCTTTGGTTTAGCTATGGCTCCACCGCGAAACAAAGCCTCTTTTTCAGTTGAGCACAAAGAGACATCAGACGGCGAGCACAAACCAACCCTGTGTTCTTACGCCTTTAATATGATCCATCGGTTAAATTAGTAGGTTCACAAAAAAGAAAAGAAAATTCCTGGAAACCCATTTTTATGAAGTTGCCCTTTCTGTGTGAGCAGAAAGGCCTCATGAAGCCGTTCAGGTGCAGCAGCAGTATGGCCTTCTCTGTACAAGTCTATACTTAGGTCCATTCAGTGTCGTGTTCACGTCATCACCAAGCACCTCTTGTCCAAAATCAAGACTTGAAAAATGAAAAATAGCCGTTATTACATGGCCCAGCTCACATCCGTTATACAACGTCTTCCCAGGGACATTTTCCTGAAAGTTCCTTACAAGGTTCATGATATTGTAATTCAGTGCTTTCCTACATAAGCAGTGAGAGACTGAGAAGCAGCCACCCACTGTATTTTCTCATATTGAAAGACATGCCCTTTTCCCCTCCTAAACCAAGACTCGTACAGGCGAGTCGGTTGCAAAGACTGAATGCATGTCACTGCCAAATAAAGTGAGCACTCACACTGCTGAGACAAAGCATTCGGCTCAGCAAACCCTTTAAAGGTTTAACAAAGTCATCTGCCGTCTTGATGGTATCTCCAGTCAGTATAACAGAGACTCGAAAGGGTTTGAATCTTGCAGGGTCATACTCATGACATTAATGTAACCTACTTTGAGATAAGCTCCTTTGTCACAGCTTGGTGATACCATCATTGTGCTTACGCTGCCAGTCATGCAGCGTTCAAATCACTGCACAACCAATTTCAGCTTTCTGCCAAGAGCACTACCCCTGCACATCTGCACACTCCTTAGTCATTCACTATAAACTAATATGAGCTGCAGGAATACTTGAGATTTTAATAAAGAACTGGAGGTGAGCAAATCAAAAGTGACTGTCAGTGCTTCCACACTAGTTATTTGGTTGGTATACGTATCAAGACATACACCAATCAACTGGTTTAATTGTGTAACTGGTTTAAAAACATTCCAACAGATAATTGGTTTGAATATGTATAACTGTGGCCTGTGAAGGAAGAGTTCAATCTTAACGATCAGTAATATGATTTATTACATTTTGTAGTTTCAGTTTTTTCATGGCTAGTACAAAAATGTCAGAGCCCATCAGCCATCTTCTGATAAGGTATTAGCCTCTGGGGGCAACGGCAAATATTTTGTTGCTTCCGGTGTAGACAGTAGATATTTGGGACAAGACTACATCTTCGGTATCGCTGTATACACAATGTACATTTTGTATGTGTTTAAGGTCCAGAAGGCCTTTTGGCTAATCTCTGTTATTATTTTTAATGTGAGGCACTTTGTAACCTTGTTTAAATAAGTGCTATACAAATAAAGTTATTATTATTAACTGCAATCTGCATACAAATTCAGATGAATTAAAAGCCGATAACCTATGCATTTCGATCAATGTGTTCCCCCTCTTTTGATCTCCCCACTGACTGTTTACCTGTGGAAAACAACAGCCTGCTCAAATGTGATTGGTCAAACAAGAAACAGTAACCAGGCGTTTTGCCCCAAAATCTTGTCCCTCGCCCAAAGATTCTGTAGATTCACATGCAGAATCTGGGAATAGAAATTAAAGGGATAGTTCACCAAAAAATTTAACTTCACTCATTCTCTACTCACCACTATGCCGATGGAGGGGTGGGTGAAGTGTTTGAGTCCACAAAACACTTCTGGAGTCTCAGGGGTAAACTTTACTGCAGCAGAATCCAATACAATGGAAGTCAATGGTGACCTAAACTTCAGACGTAATAAAACATCAGATAAAACATAACATGCCTCCATACTGCTCCTGTGGTGTCATCCAAGTGTCCTTAAGCTTAAAACACTTGGACGACACCACACAAGCAGTAAGGAGGCATGTTGTGTTTTTCCTGACTTCAATTGTATTGGGGACTGCTGCAACAAAGTTTAGCCCTGAGACTGAGATTAATTAATTATATAATTAATTTGTCAGAAAATGTCACAGAGTAATGAGGAATGTCCACGAAAATATCCCAAAGCCTCAACTGATTTCTCCACAACAATCAATCACTGATTTTCAGTCATTAATAAGAAAACTGAGAGAAGAAGCAAATCTTCACATCTGAGAAGCCAGAAACCAAACAATGTTTTACACATTTCCTTGAAAAAAACCTTGAAACCATCACTTTCACACAAAACAGTTTACAATTCATTAACTTTTGGACTGATTAATTGAGTGACAACTCATTTCAGCACAACAAAGTGAAATCTGAAATACCTACAAATGTTGGTAAGAAACAGAGAGTGACTGTGTTTCTGACCTAGAGCAGGATAATGACTGAGGACAGGGCTTAGGCCTGTGGGAATGAACCAGCTGTCTTCTGCCACCAACAGGCATCACATCTCTCTCAATTTCTGCATTACTGTGTGGGGTGTGTGTGTGTGTGTGTGTGTGTTCCTCTCCCTCCTGCCTCCCTTCAATTCCTTTCAGCGCAGGCAGTCATGCAGACGTTCCTGCAGGAGGTTTGATCCTCCTTGGATCTGATCGGCTCTGCTCCCCATCTCCCTGTCCCAGGAGCCCTCTGCTGGGAGTGGTTGCAGGACTAGGAGCAGGAGGACCAATCTAGAGGCCCCTCGGAGGGAAGGCACAACCACACACACCATGTCTGTTTGTGTCTATGTATACAAGTGTGAGCAAACACAAAGAGTGAAAGAGTTGGAACATTCATATACAAACACACGTCTTATACTTCTGAGGAGAGGTATGTGAGAGCGGGTTAAGCCGCAGTGGTAGAAGTTGTCAAACAAACTAAACAAATACACCACACTTGTCCTTAGGGCCACCTGAAGGGGTTTATTAAAGCAAGCCCAGGCAGAGAACGGGAGAAAAGATGTTTCTGTGGAGCATATCCACACCTTCCCTGAAATAAAACATGCCTTCTGACAAACTATGGTTCAGTGACAACATACTGAGGCCAGTTAACACAGCAAAGGACATGTTCCATGTTGTGTCTGTCTGATCGATCAGGTATGTTTGCACTGCAGTAATTTATTTTCATTGATTAAAGATAACAGCTATCTAGCAAGAGTAGTTTAACTCTGAAGTTATGGAGAACACATGGTGTAGTGTTTGTTACAGGAAATGTGTTTTCATTCTCAATTATTATTATTATTGTATGTTTAAATCATGAAATTAGTTAGTTAATTCATTAATTTCTCTGCTCATTGGCATAGCCGTGCAGTATGGTTTTGACCTCTGTGTGTGTGTGTGTGTGTGTGTGTGTGTGTGTGTGTGTGTGTGTGTGTGTGTGTGTGTGTGTGTGTACTAAATAACTCAACAATGCATGGCCATATTTTCACAAACTTGCTGTGTATATTATTTGGGAGTTAATATCCAGATAATTAACATTTAGAGCTGATTGGTCAAAGGTCACAAGTCACTAACTAAAATGCAATCTGAAAAAACACATTTCCTCTGAATCATCTCTGAATGAAAATAATAAGACTAATCAATAATTGAAACTATTGATCAGCAAACTATTCCTCACCATATGACGGGTGTAAACAAGATGGCAAAATAAAAAGCAACTACCATAGTCAAAGATGTCTTATTCAGAATATGATCAATAGTTGGAATAGTTCATGCAATGTCCATGTAAACATAGTCAATTACGACATAAATATTCAGATTAGTCTCTGACAATTTTAAAGCGAACAACGTCCTCAGTTTTACAGATTTAGACCAAGTATTGTTCTAACAGCCTATGAGCCCTAGAGGATCTTTATCTTACCGGGATTAAAAATGATAAATCAGAGAAACCTTTCCCACTCTGCTGTTAAATACATACTGTGCTGTATCAAACTGAGCTTCTTTTCTCACATTGATTTGCTTCCAAGAACTCTGTGAGTGTGCAAAGACAACGAAACGAACACAGAGACACACGGGGGGAGCTGTACTGTCCTCGTTGCAAGTAATAAAAGCATGAAAGACATACTTAGGATGGAGGAGGCTCCAGAGCAGACAGTGGTGGAGCCCTGGGGGGCTGTTATATAAACATGGCCTGTAGATAAATAGTCGCCCTTTGATGTGAATAGGATATTGCATTTCAGGGTTGTTATAATTTCCCCTTGTTATTTCTGTTATAAGAAATACCATTCATAAGCCCATTTAAAGTTTGGAGAAGGATACAGAAAACAAACTTGTCCCACTGAGCCTAAGATGGAGACAGTTCTGTCCTTGCTCTAGTTTTCCTTTCTCACCTGACATTTCTGAAGGAAGACATGAAGCAAAAGTTAGGACTGAAATCAAGATGTAAGATTAACATATTGTTCCCTATATTCTTTAACTAGTGGTCCAGGTCAGTATGAATTTGCTTTTAGGTTTTCCATTTTTGTTAAACTGTTAAAAAATACTTTTCAGTGTAAAATGTACTTTTCACTTTGTCATTATGTGATACCTGGTGGATGATAAAGCTGCAATAGTTAAAAAGAAGATAGGATCTGAAAACTTTCAGAATGCATTATATATCATTGTCACTAGCGTTAATCATTAAAGCCCCTGCAAGGAGTTTTTAACTGGTTATGCAATGGTCTCATTTTAATATTGCTGCCTCTTTATGAACTACAACAGCGCATGAGAAAATCAGGGAGAAAATTGGCTTTTTCTATAAACTATTTTTAATGTCTGTTGCTGGGAAGGATTACCCATGAGGTCAGAGCAACGATTTACGCGAGTCAGGCTGGAAAGGTCTAGGTTTAGGTGGAGGGAGAGGAAACAGAAGCAGGGAAAGCTAGCCGGGCTATGCACTAAGCTAAAGGTTTGGCTAAAGCTTGGGCTAAAGGCTAACCTGTACAGACCAGTGCTCCCGAATCGGTTCCTCGCCAACTCCAGAGGCCTGTACTACGAAGAAAGTTCCACATACCCAGGATATCTTTGTGATATCCAGGTGAACTTAACCTAACAATCGCAATCAGGTTAAGCTGTCACACGACGCTGGTTATCAACTCGGTAAGTCAACCCAGGTTTGTCCATCAAGATCTCAGCACGTGCACATGAAAAGGGGCAGTGTTTACTCCGCAGATTTCACAACGAGGAGCAAACTGTTATTTAGAAAGATACAGGCAACCACATTATCCAGACTAAAAGAAAAACAGTTACAGATGCTAATTTCAAAAAGGACAGCTGGTAAAAAAAAACTTCTGATTGTGTGAATGTAGCATGGAGCCCCCTGGTGACATTTGGGAAAAAATATATTATGTGGCCACAACATAATAACGCTTGGGAACAAGATAAATAACTCTGGGCCACGAGATATGAATCTGTTCTTTACTAACAAGACCTGTGGAACTGAACTGAAGAAGCCTCTTGATGAGAGATGAAACGTTTTATTTAATCACATGATGTAGCCTCCATGATGGGTTTTACTTTGACGCACACTGACTCTGATTGAGGACACACTGTGGTGGAATGGATTTCTCGTACCTGTATTAAACTGTATTACTCAACGGTTATGTTAAATCAGTTGTAATATTGTTTTTACTGACAAATATTATTTTATTTTTAAATGAATATGTTGAGTACTTTGATCTTTGACCCCCCCCTTGTCGCGTTTGGAGAAAGAAAGAAATGGCTATCTCGGTTTGCATTTGGAGCAGATAGAGACAGTGGAGTGAGAAGAGGATGTAAACTGATGCAGTCCTTGTTTCATGTTATATCATTACAGTAAAGTTGCAGTGTGTTCTTGGTGTGTGTCCTGACTCGCTACACGTTTGTCTTTTTTTCACTCCTTCCAAAACAAATGCACTTGCTGTGTGGACGGAGGTTTTTAAAACAGGTGACAATCGAAACACTACCGCTTTTGTGCACAGGGGTGCCAAAGTAAAAAAAAATTGAAAGTTCCTTGTAGGAGCTTGAATTAAGGGCTGCAAACAATGATCATTGTATTATTGATAAAGCTGCAGATCATTGATTAATGAACATCACAAGTGCTCACAACCCAAGTCGAAGTATTCCAGTGGATTTACTAATTCAAAATTGTAATTTATTCATTCAGAACTCGAAGTTCTGAATCCACACCACAATTGAATGGGTTTCTTTTTGCCTATCCTTCCATCAAGTTTCACAGAAATCCATTCAGTAGTTTTTTGCATGATCCTACTGACAAACAACAGACAGAGGTGAAAACAAGACCTCCTAGGTGGAGGTAATGAGGTATGAAACAGAGAGGGAACTTCATAACTGCGGCTCAAACAAACAAAGGCCAATCTGTGATCAAAATTGTTGGCTATATTCCCTCAAACCCCTAATTGAATAATTAACTTTGATTTGGGCACTTTAAATAATTCCCATAATTACCTATTTTTGTCTCCCTGGTGAATGCATGACATAACAAAAAGATTATTTAATTCTAGAAGGACATTACCTTTGGAAAATAACTACTTGATTTGGTGAACTCAACACTGATAAAATATTATCTTCAGATGGATTTTTAAATGTATTTTTATAGAAGGTGGAGATGATTTTCACTCTTCACTTTCATTTGTGAACATGTCCTTTCACTATTGTAGTAAATGTTATGGAAAAGGTCACTTTTCTGTCTTTTGGGACTCCCCTGAGGTCTCAGTCACTTGATGGTGTAAATCGCAAAAGAGACAACACAGCACATGGCTGTATCACAATGTGGTTTGTCTACATAAAGAATTAAGGCTGAAAATTCATTTATACTGTATAGTGCAGAACTGCTCCACAGCTTTCCAGCCAAAAAAAGCATCACAAGTGACACAACAACAACTGCCTGGTGAGAACCTGATGGCCAATTACAGTCCTGAATATGTGGCAGGGTTTCACTGTTAAAGGACATCTTAAACCAGAAATTCAAAAACACAGTAATTGCCAGTTTTATGTATTTTTCAGCAAAACCACACAGACACAGACACACACACACACACACACACACACACACACACACACACACACACACACACACACACACACACACACACACACACACACACACACACACACACACACACACACACACACACACACACACACACACACACACACACACACACACACACACACACACACCACTGCAAAAGCACAACGGCAAATCAAATCTGACTGAAGAATTCTAATTAACAACATCTAACACAACAAGACACTTATAATAAGCCGGAATTTTGACAACATTTACTCCAAATCTGAAAAGACAAACCTCTGTACTGAAGCATGAACCATCAACAGCAACATAACTGATCTTTGCCCTCAATGACACAATCACCTCCTCCATCCTAACACAACAGCAGGGCCTTAAAACAGCCGACTACTGACTGATTACAGTCAAATTTCCATCTGACATAGGCTTTAGAAAGAAAAGACATGAATATTCAACAAGCAGAGAAATCAGCCATCCACCATGGAGTCTTAGAAGCAAACCCACACACAGGAAAAAAAAAAACATGAAAGTAAGAAGGGTATGCTGAGGCATGGCTGAGCCAAAATATGTTCTGGAAAAATATTCGATTCAGAGGACTAATCTGAGCACATGTGCCTCTATGCTGCCTGACGTTTTATTACTTTTCACATAGCACATGATGATATTCAATAAAGCATTTGGATACATGAACCTTTGGCAAACAATAAAACTATAGCAACCAGACAAGACAACTTTATCGGCCACCAGAGATCATGGCTCTGCTTCGTCAGTGCCTCAGAAAGTTTTCTCATCCAAAATGAAAGAGGATAGAGGATTATCAAAGGCCGATGACAATGTTTGATGATTTATCCAACATAATCTAATCTAGACCCAGATATATGAATACATTGATGAATAAATACATCAATCCAACAGTTAATAATCCCTGGAAGAGTAAAGAAAAAATTTAGACTAAGCTTCTAGACCATGAAGCAACTCTGGCACAAACACAAGCGTATATCTAAAGCGTTTGTCCTTTGATGGTTGCCGGTGGCTGGAGTCGATCCCAGCTGACATTGGGCGAGAGGCGGGGTACACCCTGGATGGTCACCAGTCTATCACAGACAAACGTGATGCTCACATTCACACCTATGGGTTATTTAGAGTCCCTAATTAACCTAATCTGTGGACTGGAGGAGCTGCAGTACCCAGAGACAACCTCGGCAGACAGGGAGAACATGCAACGTCCAACATGCACCAGTACAACTAATCAGTATAAGGACCCCGGTGATATCGAGTGCAAGTTGATATAATAAAGTAATAAAGTGCTTATGGAAATGTTCCACAAATGTGTCATGACAGGCATAGAGTCTCAGGTAGTTTTTGTCTCCGAGTTATGATGTTAAAGCGCTCTCATATTCAGACTTTAAAAAAATAAAGAGATTAGTCTTGTTGTTTTGTGATCAGTAGTTAATACTAGTTATGAGTATGGAAAACACCTTATTTCTAGCAGACAGACTGTTCAGGGTCATGAGAGTGGTGGGAGGGTCAGATCCAGGGACCCAGCACATCATGAGGACCCTAATGCCAGCAAAGAGCATGAGGACCCTTTTAAATATGTATGTATGTATATATATATATATATATACACATATATATAGTACATTCAGTGTTCCCCCCCAACAGTAAGATGTATACAATGTATGGACAGTACAGACCAAAACACACTTTAAGTAGCACTACCGAGACTAAAACACCCTTTGTGTGGGAGAGTGTGTTTTAAGAGGTTAATTGATAATGAAATAATCAACAGAAGAGTATCACCCAATACTTCCTCAAACGTTGGTAAGTTATCAGCCTCGAACACCCGGTGTCGCTCCGATTGCAGTATGTAAACACTGGAAAGTGTGTATACAATATGTTATGTGTGAGTATACTGTATGTCTCACAGAGGTAGTTCTGGAAAATGAGCAAAAGGAGGGAATAAGGTGAAAAGCAAACTGGTACCACAGAATCTCTGTGTCATCATTGTCTTATACTCCAGTACACAGGCTCACACACTCCAGTATACAAACTCACACACACCAGTAGAGAAGCTCACACACACCAGTATACAAGCTCACACACACCAGTAGAGAAGCCCACACACACCAGTATACAAGCTCACACACACCAGTAGAGAAGCTCACACACACCAGTATACAAACTCACACATACTCCAGTATACAAACTCACACACACCAGTAGAGAAGCTCACACACACCAGTAGAGAAGCTCACACACACCAGTATACAAGCTCACACACACCAGTATAGAAGCTATGTAGCTGATCTGAGAACCAGAGCTGATAGAGAGCAGAGGGGTCACCATGGGGTCAGCAGGTAAATCACTCCCCATATTAAGCCACTGTCCCTGCGGTCACTACCTCTGCTAGCAGCGGGGGAATTAGAGGCAGGAGCCACATTAAGCCGCACGGTAACTTCAGTAATGCGCAGGTGACCGCAGCACTACCACAGGCAGCGGTGGTGATGGAGCGGCACTTACTTTATGAAGAAACTGGCCCCTTCGTCCGTGAAGCCCTCCTCCCATCCCCGGGGCAGATCTGAAACGAAAGCCACACACACTTGTTCGTGACACCGGGAAGTTTCTCTTCCCTCGCTCGGCCCCCGGCGGCCGCGGGCCCCGACACGAAGTTCGACACACTGAACAGGAACACGCTAAAGTAAACAGGAGGTCAAACAGCCCCCGCGGAGCGAGCTACCTGAGCGGATCATGTGTCCGGAGTTCACCGGCTCGGCGGAGCGGGGATGGATCCAGGTGGTGGCCCGCGTCTCGTCGCTGCCGCGCGGACACACGGGGTCGGGTGGGAGAGAGGGAGAGAGAGAGGGGGGGGGGGAAGAAAAACACCTGTTACACCGCCGAGAAGGAAACAACTCCCGTCACACGGTGCGGTAAAGCGTCGCACTGCCCCCACTCACTTGATGAAGAAGACCCGGCCGTCCTCGCACACACCGTACGCCCAGTGCTCAGGTAAGGTGTCCCGCCCGACAGGCGCCGCCATGATCCGGTGTGAGGTCCTGCTTCACCTCGCTCCCTCTCCATCGAGTCTCCAGGGAGCGATCACCGCTAGGGCCGGCGCTGCCTTCAGGGACCGCTCTGAAGCCCGGACGTCTCGCACTCACTCACTCACTCCGACATGCAGGAGAAGAATGTCTGGAGGACGAGTCGATATATAGATTTTGTTTTTGTTGCACGTTAGATTAGATGTATTTAGCACAGGCAAATTACGAGTAATAATAAAAAAGTGCAGGTAGAGGCGAGAATCCAGTGGGCTTATTCTGAAGCCTCTACCTAAACATTGTAAACATTGGTCAAAATTAGAAAAATGCAAAGTTGACAGGCAGAAAATAAACTGACTACCTGTGAAGTTAAGCAAATTAACAATATCATGCATAGTCCAAGAAAAACAAGAAAAAGAGCAGAAGATGTGTGTATGTGAAGTGGACAAGTGTGCAGATGCATGACGTGCACGCCTGAGTGGAAGTGTGTGTTGTTGAGGGGGGGGGGGGTAATAATTAAAAGCAAATTATCTCCAGGCAACACAACATAAAGAAGAAAAGCTACAGAGCAGCATCTTTTGTAATTATAGATCATATAGATTATATATGATCTATCTTCTTCTATATTATAGAAGAGTGGTTCTTTGCCACCTGTGAAAAGCCATCCCGTAATTTGTCTCCCCTATAAATCAAATTGAAAATGGATCTCTCCTCTCTCTAGTAGGATGAAGATGTGAAGATTGACAAGTTAAATAAAAGTGGACCTGTGAATTTGGCAAACCATTGCTGCCTCATTAAGATTACAATTATAATCTGGTTTAAAAAGGTTTGATGTACATGTAATGTGATATTTGTGCACTGTGATATTTCTGGATATTAAAAGGTTTCTAAAGGCATAAAGCTACATTTGACAAAAACTAAATCTAAAAAAAGGAGAAAAACAATTAGATGTACAGAACCGTACAGAACCTCTAAATGTGTTTTCTTATATTTAGAACAGATGACACAGTTTGGTTGGTGGAATGGTTGAGGTTTTGCCAAGAGAATATGAGACATGTGAATGTTAATATTTCTAAAATGGCCCTGGCTATTGCCCTGCTTATGTTAATTTTAACGAGATGAGAGGCGATCAATTTTAGGCAACTAAAGGGTTCAAGACACTGTAAACACAAAACCCCTCAGTTAGTTTCCAAAATCTCTCTCCTAGTTTCCTGTCAGCTTCTCTAAAAGAGGTCAAATGCTGTAAGTATGTTTATAGGAAACAAATTGAAAGTTTAAAACTAACAAAACTTAATGTGAGGATACTGGTTAAAAAAAAAAAAAACAGTCATGTTTAAATATTTTTTTCCTTAGAAATGTATCTGATTGGTTATTGAAAGTGGGCAGGTTGAGGGTGTTTCATTTGTGCATGTTCACAGAAATTCCCCTAATGGCTGAGATGATGCATGGAGACGATGCTTTATCTGAAGTCAGGTTTACCATCTTTGCACATGGAGGAGTAATTAGTTCCTAGGCCCTTGTTTTTGACACCGAAGCTTAAAGACTCAGAGGGTGAAGATGACAGGGATGGTGGTTTGATTTCACACTAACCAGTCATGATGTCCCCACAAGAAACATAGCCTACATAAATATAGTTTTAAATAATTTAATATTTTGTTGCAATCAGTGAAATATAGAAACCTGTAACCAAAACGAATTCCTTATAAATGGAAAAAGGGTAACTAGGAAATCTTTTAAAGTTGTACCATTTCCCACAGCACTTGAAGGCATCTCTACAGTCTGCATCCGCAGAGAAAACCGAGATGAGAAGAGGAGATGCTGTGCCAGTGTTTTCTCTGGCAGCTTTCAGGCAAAGTGAAGGAAATATGTGCTGAATGTGTGTTCAGGGGCCACTTGAATATTTAGATGATTTAACTGCGAGGGGAGGGGACTGATTATGAGATTAAATACTTTCTTCAAACAGTCAGAGACCTCATCAGGAAAAAGCTTTGATTTGGAAGTCCTTTGATTCTCAGCCAGGTCAGTCCTTTTGTTCGACACTTCATAGTAGAGGCTGTGTTGGTGGAGCTGTTTTTGTAATGAAATCATTTCTCGGAATAATATCAGCTGGTGAATCCCAGTAAGGGCCTCTCCACTGGAGATAGTAAGACTATGTGTGAAAATCTATTTGATGACTGCATGAGGTCACAGATGGAGCCTGTTTAATTCGTTTAATTCCTCAGTGGAGTAAAAATGTGTTGACACTGTCATTCTGTTGTAATGTGAGTCATTTATCCAAATATAGTATTCAGAGAAATGGCACATCATGAGAAACGTTTGTGACATTAACACACAAGTAATATGTGTTCCAATTTATTAATTGTACAGCCCTTTAAAGTTTAACAATAAAGAAAATATGAGAACATGCAGTAACTAAACAGTTAAAACAAACTCTGACTTTAACTTAGTTAAACAGAGCTCAAAATATAGATGCAGATGATTAATCTTTATAACTCTAATTACCCTTGTTACATGGAAGGAGCTGTGTAACTTGGTAGTAAATAGAGGCCAAAGTTCTTTTGGTCAGGAGTTTGATACATCAGTTATAAGTGGTGATTCATTTCCAGACGTTTTTTTCAAACTTCATATACGAGAACAGGAGTAACAAACGTTTCTAGTTACTCTCACTCAGACTGTTTACAGGCATGTTTAGATGGCGTAGAGTAGCGATTTTCCAGAAACGATTGTCACAGCGATTCCATTCCATTTTCATTTACTGCTACTGGATTAAAATAAGATATTCCCCTAAATGAAAAAAAAATGTCATGGTTATTTTGCAAGGTTTCATACTTACATTTATTCTTTGCCCCTCAGTGGTCGCCATGATGATTTGCTTTTTCCAGCTTGTACAGCATTCTGCAATTTCCGTGGGGGGGGGGGTCCTGAATACACTACGGTTGAAGGGGTGTTTGAAGGGCTAGATGGCCACTACCCCTATATCACATAGAGAAATGGAACAACACTTAGGGGTAGGGGCCAAGTGGTAGGGCTGAGGAGTGTATTGGGACAGGGCATTCGACAGTGTATGAAGATGGACGACAAGACTGCTTCCCAAAAGTCACCTGACTGTAATAATAAACTAAGATGTCAGTGGGAAGCTGCTATCCAACAATAACCTCAGTGTGCTGGTATGTCAGTTAGGCTCTTCTGTTTACATGCAGCAAACAGGTTAGTGTAGGTTTTCCTCAGTGGCTCATTAAGGTAAATAAGAGCCTCTGTCAGTTTGTCAGACATCGTTTGTTCTGAGTCACCCATCAGGAACTCTGAGCTCATTGGAATTTCATCCTCCGCTGGGACTCCACATCCTGGAGACGTGTGGTGGCGTGCTCGCGACAACATCCCCACACGTTTCCCATGCAGCCCTATTATTTTGAAATCCACACTTGAAAGAAAAACAGCTCACCTGAGTTGTTGTCAAGTTCACGCTCAGCAGGAATTTCCTTCGCCAAAAACAGTCATTTCCCAAAAAGGTGGAACACAGTGTGGAGGAGCAGAGAGATACCGTTGGTATTCATGTTCAGTTCCCTGGAGCCCTGGAGCACTTGGAAAGACACACAACTAGTTTTTTTTTTAACAATATGTTGAACATTCTGGCAGGAAGTTTGTTGCTTTTTGTTATTTGTCATTTCTCAGTTTCAGTTGAGCCCATCATCAGGCTTAATTTGACCGTTCATCTAAAATGCCCTGACCATGTAGCAGCAGTGAAAGCACCCTGTACCCCTATCTGGTGACTTTTGTTTTGCATGGGTTTGATAACCCCTCCCCCTTGTTCAGCCGGCAGCATGAGGTTTTGGAGGCACCTTCACAACAACACAAGAAACTCCTGAGGCAGAGTGAGCTGAAGGGCAGGTAGAGGTCAGCTGAAAGCTCTGGAGACGGGTGTTTTTTTTCCCACCATACCAGTGTATTTGTGGGAAAAGATAAAGTGCTCACATAATGGAAAACAATGAGAGACTTATGCAGTCAAGTATCCTGGCTGACACGTCAGTATGTCAAAGCCAATAGTACTGTACTGCAGTGTGTGTGTGTGTGTGTGTGTGTGTGTGTGTGTGTGTGTGTGTGTGTGTGTGTGTGTGTGTGTGTGTGTGTGTGTGTGTGTGTGTGTGTGTGTGTGTGTGCGTGTGTGTGTGCGTGTGCGTGTGTGTGTTCAGGTGCCTGTTGCTGTTCAAACTTCCACACGAGGAAGCAAATGTAAATTTACTTTAAAGCACGTGCAGATCTGTGAGTTAACAACAGATACATCTCTCTGATAACATTTGAAATATAATGAATCGAGGAAGTTTTTGTTTTTGTTTGCTTCTGTTGTCATGGAGGCGTGAGAAAGTTTCTCTGGCAGGTGGCCATTCAAAAAAGATTCATTGTACATCATTTGTAATTCACGGCAAATTCGATGGGAAGACGCTGAATAAAATTGAACTGCACACCCATCGGGCCCTGGGGATTTTCCACTTTA
Source organism: Hippoglossus hippoglossus (assembly GCF_009819705.1). Lineage (NCBI taxonomy): Eukaryota > Metazoa > Chordata > Actinopteri > Pleuronectiformes > Pleuronectidae > Hippoglossus > Hippoglossus hippoglossus. The sequence continues at coordinate 20,341,477 of NC_047156.1, forward strand.
CCCTGATGTTATGGCTTCGTAGATCTCAGAAACTGAGATCGGCCTGTTGCTGAAAGATGTTTCATCAAGTGTGGGATAGTTTATGTTGTCAGGAGGGTTGTCCTGCTCCCAAGTGTCTGCTGGGCATTCAGACGAATCGGAGTAGAAGTTAAAAAATGATTCAATATCTCTCTGAGAGAACAACCGCAGTAGGTGATTTTATTGTAATAATAAATCCAAAAAGCAGCAACTGAACGAGCTTGAAAGACGAGAGGTTTACTTGCTTTTCCCCTCTTTTTAAAAATTCTGCCTGGAGGTGCAGGTGTCTGTTGTACCATGTCGGGGTTGGGGATGTTGCATATACTGTAGATTGTCTAATTATAGAATTTCCTCATGTCAGAGAGTTTTATTGTGATGCATGCAAAATGATCTGAAGTAAGCTTATAATGGACTTTGGGCGTTTTATTGATTTAAAAAAAAATAATTGAAGTTGTTGTCAGAAAACATTGGGGAATGAATCACTGCCTTGAAGGAATACAGCATTTATTCAGATTGATCTCTAAAGATGAGGCTGCGTGGTGTTCACATGACTTCACCTTTTTAATAACAGTCTGTCATCCACAAGAACAAAAAACTATCCGAGAATAAGTCTGTTGACATCATTAATGATTGTTTTCAATTATCATTCAATCGTTTCGACGGATAAAAAAAACGAAACTACAAAATCTAAATTTAATCAGAAAACCATCAGACCACCAGGGCTTATAAACTTGATTACATGACAATTTTGTATTTATTTAAATTAGCTTTAAGTGATTTTTAGACTACGTCAGGTCCTCATTTTGTGCTGGTTTCTCAACAACCTTTACTTTACACAGAGTCGTTTGATCCATTACTAATAGGAGGAAGTGGAGACACGTCGTCCATATGTATTTACAATCTAAGGTCTAAATTGTGGCTGCCTGTTGCTACCATCTAATCCCTTACATCACAGAAGGTGGTCTCCCACTTTTTTCCGTACAGTGTACGTTTCAAAATGACTGAACAGCTCTGAGGAAACCTGCTGCCTGTGAAATATGAATGAGGGAGTTCTTACATTTTGATAACTCAGTTCCTGTTGGCAGGGGACAGTCCAAACCTGTGTTTTGAATTTGGGTAAACAGGGTTAATCTGCAAGGTCACTGGAGTGTTTTCTTATGATTTACCTTTGTGATTTAGAGACATAAATCCTGCTCAGCCCAGAGTCAACACTAGCTCATAGAGAGGGTACTGTGTTACAGCTTCATTTATACTCATTTTTGTTACAGGTTCTTTCTGCAGAATTTGTGTTGTCCTGCCACCAAACACTACAACTAGAAAATCCTGAACCAAATATGTATATATACTGCAAGCTAGCTTATCAAAACAGAAGTTGGAGATGATAAAAGGTGTGCAAAAAACCATCCATCTGTCAATCCAACCAGAATAAAAGAATGATCACTTGAAACTATTACTTGTATGTATTGTATTGTGGGTCTGATGTAAACTGGAGGGTTACTGATTAAAACCTCTGGTGATAAAACTCAAACTGCTCGTTGTGTTGAAGACAGCACATATCAACTCTGTTCTCCATATTCTGGCTAATTCACCACAAAGGGAAGTAACATTGGAGGTTTTGTGATAATTATTTGTTAGAACAGTGGATTACGCACAACAATTTCCTCACAATGAAGGAATTCTGAAGCAATTTATGGCTAATCCAACCTGTGTTTGTTTAACAATACCACAAAGCCTGGTCTGGCGTCAGGCCCTCAGAACACTGCCCTCAGACAGAGAGAGAGAGACCGTCAATAACTCCTCCTCTGGCAGACTCTCTCTCTCTCCCCCCCCCCCCCCCCCCCCCCTCTCTTGGTGTAATGGGTAACCAAGGCTGTCAGGGATGAGTCGGACGATCTTTGCCCTTGTCCACGTTGCGTCAACATTTGTTGGCAAAGCAACAATAAACCTTCAGGTGGCAAAGGAAATTCAGCAATGCTTACCCTCTGTAAACCACACAGTGTCTTATGTAAATGTGTGGTGAATAATGCATGGCTCGGCTCCATAGCAGAGCTTGGGACTTGTGTGAGAGCCTGCAGTCCAGACGGAGCTCCACCACTTCTGCTCAGGCTTCCTGCATTTGAAAACTCAATTTATCACCTGAGGGAGACTGGTGGATTCAGCATCTGACCTTTAGACTCTAACCAACTATCAGAGAAACAGAAATGCTCTAACATCAGTTAGGACTTCTGTTGTTCCATGTAGTGATGGACTGTTAGAAACTGAAATGGTTACTTCTGACATTTGCATTTCTCCAATCACTGTCAGCAGCTAAACACGGGAAATAGCTGAGAGTTTGTGTTTAATCGTTGTTGTTCAAAAGAGTAACACAGAACCTAACATCAGGACCATAATAATAATAATAATAATATAACTTGAATTTATACAGTTCCTTTCAAGAGACCCAAGGTCGTGTATCAGTGGTAGAGGATAGAATGCTCTGAACTCATGGTTCACCCACTAGCTTTTCTTCAGCAGTCCAAGGTTTTCTCACAGTATCACATTACCAAAGTTCACTGAGATGACACCACAGCAAGATTCATGTACTGAAGGAGGCAGTGGGATGTGGTCAAAAGCTCTGGAAAAACCTTGAGTGGACAATATTCTGTCCCTGTGAAAATACAAAAACAGAAAACTGTCACTTTAAGAAAAAATATTTTATCCTAATCTATTTTATATTATTTTGTTGTTTCTGTGTTAGATAAGCAGGTTGTGTCTCTTCAGTAGAAACTGCAAAAACAATCTGGGGGCATTTTCTGCATTACTCTGTCTCCCTCTGGTGGAAGTCACATGTCACATCCAGCATTTAAATGTCAACAATATACAAAAAGGTGAAAAGCATAAAATAGATTTACAGAGACGAAACATTTTAATTTCCAACATATTTCTTTTATGTGTTTTCATCAGATGCTGATTTAGACTTTAGACAAAAGCAGCAGCAACAAGCCAGCGAGTAAATCAAATGTGTCAGAACATGGCAGAGCGTTAATACCAACAAACTGCACTGAGGTCTGGGGAGTGAACCACATTTCTCTTACAACAGGAGGGTAAATCTTGATTTTAGTGCAAAAAAATAAAACACAAAAGGTTCTATACAATCAGATTACTTCAAGTAAAATGTTGCATGACTGACAACTGATGTAACTTTCCTGACGCCATACGGCAAACTCTTATATCGATGCATCCTTCAACAATCAAGCCCCTTCGTATATCAAAGAGCTCATAACCCATATTATCCAAATAGATCCCTTCGCTCCCAGAACACAGGCTGTCTTGTGGTTCCAGCAGTCTGTAAGAGTCGAGGTGGAGCCTTCAGCTACCAGGCTCCTCTGCTGTGGAACCAGCTCCCACTCTGGGTTCGGGAGGCAGACACCATCTCTACATTTAAGGTTAAACTTAAAACGTCTCTCTTTTTGATAAAGCCTATAGTTAGTTCTGGATCAGGTGAGTCCTGAACCATCTCTTAGTTATGTTGCTTTAGGCCTAGACAGCTTGGGGAACTCCCATCATGCATAATAATAATATAACCTATTATTAATTTATGATTATATGAATTGTTGCTGCTATCATTAATAATCAATAACATCTTTACACTCTTATTGTTTTTCATTATAACTGGTCAGAGCTGTTACCTGATGGTGCACAAGTGTTCCTGGTCTCTCTCTCATTTATTTACTATTTTCAAGAAAAATATATAAATTAGTTGAGGGATATAATTGTTAGTTGTAGCTTTAATAAATCAAGTCAAATATCTGCCCTCATCAAAATGAACAGGGTTCTATTTCAGTTAACCCTTACATAGTGTTTGGGTCAACTATGACCCTTTTTGACATGTGACAGCAGTAAACATACCCTTAATGTCATTCTTTTAGCCTGAGATTTGATGACTTTTCATAAAGTCACACCAAATACACAAACATTTTAATATTTTAAAATTGTATACTTTCTTACAGGTAGCGGGACAAATAATAATATTGAATTGCCTATTGGTGTGTAAACACATAATAATAATCCTGTAGAATAAAAACATGTGTATTGCACCACTAGGCACACATAATAATACAAATATAAACGAGGAATAATAATATGTGTAATGCATTGCCTAGTGGTGTGTGAAAACATGACACACGCACAGATTGTCCAGTTGTTGGTCAGATTGAAGTCCACTCAGAAAGATGAGCAGTTTGATTCTATTACCTCTGGTCATTCCACTGTAGTGATTGTAGCTCCACTTGTCCATTTGTTTCTAAATGGTTCCAACAAATCTATTGTTACAATAGATTGACCACTGCTGCTGGTCAGTCAGAAGATGATCCATCAGCTGGATCAGAGCTGCAAATCCCTCAAAAGCAGTTTAGTGGATTGGATTGGATTACAGTGATATTGTTGCTCTGTTTCAGTCTGTTGATCTAAGATCATTTTTTTGTTTACATAATTCTTTCTTCCCTTGTCAGTGTAGTCATTTTGGAATACACAGGTACATTTATATCCTAACCCTTAATTTCTCCAAATGCTTCTGTATCGACAAGAAATGAATGAATTAATGAAAGACCAGGGGGTCAGAGGGTTTGGGGGCTCATGGTCTTCACTCATAGCAAATCCCCAAAAGAAGATGAGAAACTAAACTAAACTACTGCAAAAAGATACAAGCACAGCCACAAACAGTCACAAAACAACCACAAACAGTCAGATAACAACCACAGAGAGATATAAAACAACCACAAAGAGATACAAAACAACCACAGAGTCACAAAACAATAACAAAGAGGCACAAAACAACAACCAAGATGTATTGAAGACTAAAACAGATGCACATGATGAGGAAGAACAACTACAAACCAATATAAACTATGTAAACCCACCTCAAATGACAAGGTCTCATGGTTGTTTTGTGTCTCTTTTGGTGTGGGAGTGTTGTAGGAGGGGTGGGGGGGCCTTGTACAAGTCTGTGCCCAGGGGCTCATAGTTTAATGACCTGTCTTCTCCAGTATGAGCGTGCAGCGACTGTGCAAATTGTAAAAAACCCAAATCTTCTCGCTCAGACACAGGTACGCTTCGAAATAATCAATCAAGTTTTAAAGATTGCTCTTTTTTCTAACCATGTCCAGACCTATATCGCTGTTTCAGTTACAAATGAACAGCAAATGACTGACAACCTTTTGTTTTTATGTTGCTCTTGCCAGTGTAACCACAGGAGGGCAGCAGAGTTACACACAGTCGTATAGTTGCATATAAGTGGCTACACAGTGGGTTTTTTTCTATATTTAGTCTGAGATACAGATAATCCTGTATGTCCAAATATGTTACGGTGATGAGGAGGCTCCAAACATGTAATTCATGCTGTGACAGTGTGAAACACTTTATAACAAATATAAAAAACCTCTAATCTGTATATTTCTGAATTATCTGCTGATATTACTGTTAAAAAAAATTTAAGGGCATTTTAACATCTTTGTTTTGACATATTAACTGTTAATAATTCAACAAAGGACACAAACTACATGTACTTCTAGTTTGATAGTGAGGAAATAAAGAGGTTCACATGATCATGGAACTTGTGTGACGTTTTCATACGTCACTGTGTGTGTGTGTGTGTGTGTGTGTGTGTGTGTGTGTGTGTGTGTGTGTGTGTGTGTGTGTGTGTGTGTGAGTGTGCATGTGTGTACGTGTGTGTGTACGTGTGTACGTGTGTGTGTACGTGTGTGTACGTGTGTGTACGTGCATGGTATCATGCACCAGAGGAGATGTGTGTCCCCCTGTGGCTCTACTGTAACATTACACCAACTCAGACCCACCTGACAAACAGACACTAAACACAGTGAGTACACTGTGTTTAGTGTCTGGATGTTGGTCAGACATAATAATAAGTGTTTACCACATCTACAACGATACTCCTAATACATACTTATCACATGGATTGCATGTTTTGGATAATAATGACTCAGGATGATAATTATAGTGGGTGTTTCTTGATATAAACTGGTGTTTTTATTCATCCTATTAAAGTGAAACTAAACCACTGGTTATTTTGGCCCCTGGAGCCACTTAAAGGGACCTTGAAGATAATCAACAAGCCACACCAGGTAAATATAAGTGAAATATTCATGTTAAAATCATACAAACTTTTGGGAAGTAGGAGCACGACTCAAATTAAGGATAAATGATGAGAGGATTTTGCGTGAGAGTGTGCAACTCTGTGTCAAGGGGATATGCCTTGTGTCGTATATTCACAAACTGTGTGTGAAATACATAGGACGAGTAGCCTGCCTACAATACACTGGACAATACACAGAACAAGTATTTCTTTGCCTCTGTGTTACATGCAGTCTGTCTGTATGAGCTGGACTCAGACACAATAGCTGCTGTAGGGTTGCATCATCAGCTAATTGTGACCCAAGAGATACCCCTCTCTGGCAGCCATAGTGAGAGGGGCAGCCGTCTGTGTGTGTGTGTGTGTGTGTGTGTGTGTGTGTGTGTGTGTGTGTGTGTGTGTGTGTGTGTGTGTGTGTGTGTGTGTGTGTGTGTGTGTGTGTGTGTGCGCGTGTGTGTGTGTTGCTGTTTCCGCCGCTGCTGCAATCACCTGCAATCCTTTCAATGCCTCGCCACTCCTGCCGGTTGCTTGGAGACGGGGTCGTCTGGGCCACAGAGCTAATGATGCTGGGAGAGGATGAGGAGGAGGAAGATGGAGACAAAGAGAGGAGAGAGGAGTGGGTTCCAGAGGAGGAGAAGAAAGGGGGGAAAGTGGATGCAATAACACATGAGAGGGTGGTGCGTTCAAGGTCCAGGTGGGAAGTCACAGGTTCAACCACTTCCAATAGCCGCATGCATCTTTGCTGAAGTGTTGTTGAGCAGGACTCCAAGCTGCTCGCTCACTGGGAGTTTACTATGGATTAAAGCACCATGTAGTGTTTTCATCAACTGCACCATCACAAACAGGGATGTCAGGCTGGGAGAGATTAGATGGACAAACATCCCCCCCACCACCACTCTGACCTCTCACATAACACACACAAAGTGAGTGTTTTTCCACTTCTCAGCTCACAGCCAGTCATCAGGTCTGCTTCGAAAGCCTCTGGAACATCTACGCTCATGACAAACAATTCCTCCGGCTTGCATCATGGAGAAATACACTTTTGTGTTGGCTGTAAACAACATGTTTATGATGCAAGTAAAGCTCTGAACACTAAGGCCCCAGATTACCAGGTTCTCACAACAAGTACCGCACATGAGACCCTCTAACTGAGTAAGTATTCAAAAAACAAATAATGATGCATTTTCTTTTGCATTTTGTTTTGGTTTCATTTGGAGCCATTAACCTCACCAAAGAACCCGAGTTTATTCTTAGTGGGCAAGAGCAGCAGGAGATCAATTAACATGAGCAACACGGGGGAGGGAGGGAAGGTGGGAGGACATGAGCAGAAGACCCACCGCTCGGTTGACACAGCAACAGTGTCAATGATTGCTCGCCTTTGCACCATGTTCTTTGTGTGTGTGTGTGTGTGTGTGTGTGTGCGCGCGTGCGTGTGCGTGTGTGTGGGTGGGAGGTGAGGAGAGCAGTGGAGACCTGCTAATTGATTTCATCCCTCAGGGAAGTCATTTCATCATACTTGGTGTTTTTAACCCTTGTCTTATGGCAGCCTTACAGCACTCAGTCTGCATGGAGACTCACAGCCCCGAGGGAAATTATAACCCTGTGTGTGAGAGGGAGAGAGAGAGAGAGAGAGAGAGAGAGAGAGACAGAGAGACAGAAAAAGAGGGAGACTAGGTACATGAGAAGGGGGCGATGAAGCGATAAAGGAGCCCTGAAATATCTAAGCTAAAATCCACCTTTGTCTCTTTTGAACAATATCCATCTGCTGCACACATTAAACTGGATCTTAAGTATTCTATATAAGACAAAGCAAATCACATCACCAGAGACCACTTCTGCACAGATTTGATGATTTGCAGTTTGGTTTGATTATGTTTGACAGAAAACTGAACCTTTTTCCAGATGTTGAGGTTAAAAATATTGTTTTTATTTCAACAGCACAAATGACATCTCAGTGATAAGACGGACATAACTACAGGCTGGAAACAGCCACTAAAATGATGTTGGAACAATGTTCTAATTCATAAAGATGACTAAGAAATTACACTTTTCAGCCAAATAATCTCAGCTTTTAGATTTTCTAGACTTTTTTAAAGTAGGCATCATCAAATCAGAGCTGACTTTGGAAAGAGTGCAGTGTGAGAGGACAGTGCTTCTGACGCACTAATGAAGCATGATGTACTTCAGCCTCAGCACATGTGGCAGTCACGGAGGTCATCGTGTTCTCTGGTTGCTCTGTCAGGAGACCTTGCACCCAGACTGGGTGTGTCTGAACTGGGTGACAGATTAAACTGATAAAACTTCAGTGCTGGTTCAAGGGGCTTCCTCGTGTTGTGTAACTTCCACTTTATTTCCTCACATCCCCTGACTAATGTGTGGAGAAGGTGGGTCCCACCTGAGTCTGCTGCAGTGGGAGTCTCATCACAGACTGTCACAGGCAACTTCTACAACAGAAACATGTTTGTATCATTTGAAAAAGTTAAACTCTAAGACACTTTATTTGATTTTGTCTCAGCAAAATGAACTATCGCTTGGACTAAAACAACCCACTGACAAATTTGACCGTGTATTGTTGTCTCGACATTTCTGGGGTCTTGTTTTCTATCTCCACTTTTTGTTCATAATAGGAAAAAGCAGATGAACAAGAAATGTAATCGGGAATCATTTGGTTTGTGTCACAACCCTGCTTTTAGGAATGAGAATGAGATTTTGTACCTTTGATCCAATGCTTAAACTATTCCCGTGGCTAGCAAACACTTTTCTCTATGAAGCTAATGAGCTTCCTAGCGGAGTGCTGAATGAGCAAAAGGAAGTTGTAAGGTCTATGATAGTTTATATACAGGCGCAGTGGACCAATCACAGCCTGTACCGGCTGAGTTGAAGTCTTGGTTGGGTGGAAAGGGCTATTGCTTTATTCAGTGGATGTTGCCTGGAGAAAAGACAATATCTCAGTTCATATAACTTCTATCTTTAGTTATGACTTAAAATGGATGTATCCTACATAACTCTTTCGTCAAATCTTTAGCTGGGTAGTTAAAGTTCCTTAAATAAAACAGTTCAAAAGACTTTGTGCCGCAAAGCTCGGTTTTTAATGATATTATCATCATCTACTTTCACCTTCTAGACTCACCACTGTGGTTTGATGTCACATAAAAACACCTACAAACAGTTAAACTGTAAAAAAATAAATCAAAGACAAGCTCCATAGGGCATAAATACATAAGTTACATTACTAGGTCAGAATATAAGGCGTACAAAAACAGTCCACACATTAATGCTGAGGTTAATATGAGAACGTGTCAGTCAGTGCAACAGTCACACAATGTAGAAAAATCATTTTGAGGTACAAAGTTGTTCAACACAACACCAAACATTGACGTTGGCCTAACATCAAATTTCTAATTGGCCGAAATCAAAATCACTGTTGCATTGCAACCAATCACGAGTTCTCATCCAAAAAAATGAAATAAAACATTCAATGCTGAAGACTTATTTATCTATTTTAAAGGCACCGTCCAGGTACGCCCTCATCTTCTCTCTGTGGGGCAGAGTGAGGCAGTGGCTGATGTCCCGCTCAGTTTCCTGGATCCGCCTCTGGAAGCGGTCCCGGTCTCGTGCCATTTCCTCCCAGCGTCCTTTACGAGACGCCTGGCGAGCAAACAGCCAGGTCCGCACGACATGGACTTGGACCAGAGGAGAAAATCGCACCTGAAATCCAGAAGAAAAGACAAAAAATAATGAATAAACATGGCTGAAATGATCCAGATGATGTGAGCTTCTTTTGAGTTTATTATCAGCTGCCAATGTAAGTAAAGAGATAATTAAATGTCAAAAAGAGACATTAAAAAATGGTTATCACCATAAGTGTTAAATTACAAATTAAAAAAGAGAAAGCAGGTACTTTCCAGCACTGACATTTCTCAGACAGATGTGTTTTCAGTCATGTTTTTCTGCCTCAGGATGTATTTTTGGAGTCTGATGTAATAATTTAGATGGGTTTAAAATGACTATGTAATCCTGCTGCAACTTCTTTAGTCTCTGCTGACTCTATTGAGTCACATGACCGACTTGGTAGTCATGACGACAATAATCATTAACTCGGCTTAACACACTGAACAGTACAGTGCGAGTTGGCTAACGAGAGGAATTAGCTCTTATCTCTGACTTTCAGTCTCAAAAGATGTTTCAGTCAGCAGAAGACACTCCCTGAATATATTAATGTATCAACTTCAAATAAAGAGTCAAGTCCTCTTCTCTATCTACACTTCAACCAATGAAACTGAGAAAAACACCATCAAAAACATTGTAGAAATTAAATTTCCCTAAAACACATTTGAAACAGTCCATTGTTTGAATTTTAGCTTTTTTAGTTTACGGCAGAATAAAGTTGTATACAATGTTAAAGCTTTGTCTTGTAAAGCCTATTTAAAAGCTTTGCAGCATTTGGCTGGAAGTCTATTTTTACTCCACAGGGCTCTCATGCTTCATCTAATCCTGTCTGACAGTGTAGCAATGAGTTATTATTAGTTCATCACCTTTTTGGTGGAGGTGTTGCTCTCCTTTCTCTCCTCTGGAGGGGACTGGTGTGTTTGTCCAGGTCTTTTCCACGGCACCAGTGTTTTGTCTTGGTGGGGGTGATGCTTTGACAGCCTGTCTGGTCGAGAGGGCTTGCTGCTGGATCTTCTGAGTGTTTTGGAGTCTTTTTTACATTTCTTGCTCTTCGTGGGTGAATTTTTTGTGTGGTGGACTTTAAGTGCATCTGGATCTTCCTCAGACTGGAGTGCTGTGGTTGAGCTCTGGAGGCAAGCCTGAAAGTTAAGAGGGTGGAACGGATCATCCTTCTGGCAGAGAAACTTCCACAACTGGTCATCTTCATCATCCTCAGATGAAGGAGGAAGGCTGCTCTCCTCATCGGTGTCTGACCTGGAGGGGGGTGCAGGAAGGGAGGCCTGTACTTTAGAGACTGTGGTGGAGGTGGTTTGAAGAGATGTGTTGCCGACTGTGCACGCAGTAAAGCACATGGGGTTGTAGGGGTCTGCAGGACTGCTGAAGAACTCCCAAAGCCTCTCACTCTCCTCTTTGTCCACATCAGGGCTCGAATCGTCCGAACTGGCCCAACTGCTCTCGCTGTCAGAGCGACTGGCCCAAAACTTCAGGCCTCGAGGCCCCAACGTCTTCTCGCTGGTCTTGCTCACTGACATGATGTCAGTGTCGCTACTGTCCCTCGCTTGGGTTTTACTTTTCCCCATGCCTGTGTTTGTTGAAATGCACGCAGAGAAAAAGAAGGGATTGTAAGGATCACTCGATTTTGACAGAGACTCCCAAAGGGCCTTACTTTCCTCACTGTCAAATTCCACTAAGTTCTGGTCTTCCTCACTACTGCAGTCTGAGCTCCTGTCCTCTTCTGAAGTCTCCTGTTTGACAACTTTTGTTTTTGAAAGATCTTGTCTGAAGAAATTTTCACGTCTTTTATGACAGGCCTCGTTTGAACTGGAGCTGTCGCTGCTTGACACAAAGACGTTCCAGTCGCCAGCAAAGCCCAGAAAGATGCCCTCTTCTTTCCCGGCCGTTCTGGACACAAAGTCATCCACGAGTCCGCAGCACAGGTCGTCGGCAAAGGGGTCGACATCCGAGCAGAACTCAGAGAGGGGATTTGATCCGCCGACCATGACTCCGTTGTCTCCGTCAAACAATGAGGAGAACAGGAAGGATTCTGTTGGATTGGCTGTGGTGCTCATGTGCTGGATGTGCTGACCTGTCTCATCTGTGATTCTCACGTGGACCTCGAACCTTAACAATTGAAAAACTGGAAAAACAAGAAGACAGTGTGAAAATGGTTTGAAATTCAACAGAGGATAAATAAGTCACACTCTTCGAGAAGTAATAACCTCCTGGAGATTGTGTTTGCATTGTCTGATCTTGAAGCATTTCAATCATAACAAATCAAACGTATACAACTCACTATTACGTAATCATCATGAACACATCACAACGGTTGGACTTTACCACATTGATATGAACATGTTCAATTTACCATATTAAACCAAACAATATTAAACTTGACATGTTAAACTTAACGTATTAAACCAAACATGTTAAACTTGACATGTTAAACTTAACGCATTAAACCAAACATGTTAAACTTGACATAAAACCGAACATGTTAAACTTGACATGTTAAACTTAACGCATTAAACCAAACATGTTAAACTTGACATAAAACCGAACATGTTAAACCGGACATGTTACTCTAACGCTACAAAGCAGCTGTAGCTGGTGGTTTGCTCTCACCGGACATGAAGGTGCAGTAAATGACCTGCAGCAGCAGCCGAAGCTGTTCCCACATCACGGTGAGCATCTGTTTGGTCCAAGGCAGCAGCGCCTTCCCTCCGCTACCGAATCTCTCCATGGCCGCTTGTTCCGGAGCCTGGTCGACACCGACAGTCGGAGACATTTTCACTTCTTCTCTCTCTTCCTCCTCCTCCTCTTCTTCTTCTTGGCCTGTGGCGGTTAAACCCTCACGTATTCTGGTATTCCTCGTCAAAAACTAGTAGATGTTGAGAACTTGTCGGGGACAGAGAGACGTCGAGCAGCTGTCGCTTCATTTTCCGGTGGGTCCGAGACATGTTGTCGCTTTGCTCCGTCAGATGTTGTCCTGTGTTGTCTCCATGTTTGTCTGTGTTGTGTTATCGTCGGTGTAGAAGCTGGAAATGACTCGATGCTGTAACTTCCTCTTTAAATATACAAACCTGACGTTATGCCAAGCTGTGATTGGACGCAGCAGCTGTCACTCAGCAAAGGCGCCGCCCTTAAATGACGTTATTACGTATGACGCATGGAAAGTGACCGTAACTTCCCGATATTTTCCGTTTCTGTCCTTTGTATTCATGTAGAATTTCTTGACATAATGAATGTACCATTTCATTTTTTATGATTTTATGTAAGTTGTAAATGTCATTAAATGACATTATTACGTATGACGCATGGAAAGTGACCGTAACTTCCCGTAAACTCACTTTCAGCTCCGCACCTAGAAAAACACTTAGTGTTTTCACTTTAGTTCCTCGTTTTCGTTCCTCGCGTTAATTCATCAAAATAAATTCATCAAAATTAATCTTTTAATTAAATAATGATATAATAATTGAGTATTTGTCCTGGGACTCTAATCAAATTGATACCAAAATGATGTAGTTTCAATTTTACTGTCCCATCATTATTTTTTTGCTGAAAATCAACATCACCATAAAAAATTAAATAAACTGTCTTCTTATAATTCTGCCAAAAAGGGATTCGAGAAGAAGTCAAATTCTTCAGAATAAATGTCACAGTTTCAGAATAGTATAAATATTACATTTAAAACCCGACTTAAGCACAAACATTTATCAGTAAAAATGTAAAAAAAGAATAAGTGTGCAGTGAAATGCCCCCCCAAACTGATAAGACGTTTTTAGTTTGAAAATGTTGATGAAATACTGTATAAGCAGAGTTTAACAGTTATAGTTGATAGAGTTAACACTGTTTATAACTATTATAATTGTTGTTTGTTTAACCGACAGGTTCCCAGGATTAGTTTGGCCCCTGCAAAGGATAAAAAAGATAAGGTAAACCTAAAAGGTTGTGAGACTATTAATGTAATAAAAAGCTAATCTGATAAACACATTTATATGTATGTTCTCATTTGAATATGTTCTTAATTTGGCTTTTGTCCAATTCCTGATTTTGTTGTGAAATTTGGGATCAACACCATCGGAAATGTTTGGTGCAGAACTACTGTCAATGAGACCAACTACACTTATTGAAACTCATCGTGTGCTAAAGATTTTTGGAGACTACTGATTTAATCATGGAATATCTATTTTATGAACTTGTATAATTTTAATGTAAAATGTTGCTAAACAGGAATATGTCATCTACTGATTCATGACAATATTTCCCTCATGATTGATAGTCTTGCTCCATTATTGTAATTGCTATTTATCTATTGTAAAAAAAGGTCTTCCCTTTTTAAATTCCTGTAGTGCCTGCCGCACTGATGTTGTTTGTATGTTATTTTCTGAGTTCTTAAGTAAATATTGTTGATCATTAAAGATTTTAATCTGACATGTACAAGTCCTTTGTCCAATTTTTAGCTGTGTGAGTGTAGTGTTGTGCAGTGATAAGTGAAAACCACAAAACATAGTGTAACAAAGTTTATTAATTTGACAAAGCACCTTCAGAAAAATCTTCTGCTAATCATATTTTGAGATACGTGGTGTTACCTTGAAAAGTTGAGTGAGTCACACGGGACAGTGTTTGAATATTTGCAGTGGATATAATTACAACAATAATATCAATAAAGACATCCATCTTCGTACTCAGTGCTAAATGGCCACTGTGACCTGCCATCATAAAAGAAAATACAGGACAAAAACTTAAATCTCAAACTAAAATCTTCAAATGACACCAGAATTAAACAAGGTGAAAGTTCACTAAAACTTTACAAAACACATGGTGCTGTAAAAGTCTGTTTTTAATGATATCATCATTATCTACTTTCACCTTCTAGACTCACCACTGAGGTGGTGGTTGTTTCATGTCACATACAAACATATAAATAACAGTTAAACCATCAAAAAATCAAAGACAAGCTCCATAGGGCATAAATACATAAGTTACATTACTAGGTCAGAATATAAGGCGTACAAAAACAACATTCCACACATTAATGCTGAGGTTAATATGAGAACATGTCAGTCAGTGCAACAGTCACACAATGTAGAAAAATCATTTTGAGGTACAAAGTTGTTCAACACAACACCAAACATTGACGTTGGCCTAACATCAAATTTCTATTTGGCCGAAATCAAAATCACTGTTGCATTGCAACCAATCACGAGTTCTCATCCAAAAAAAATGAAATAAAAAATTCAATGCTGAAGAATTATTTATCTATTTTAAGGCACCGTCCAGGTACGCCCTCATCTTCTCTCTGTGGGGCAGAGTGAGGCAGTGGCTGATGTCCCGCTCAGTTTCCTGGATCCGCCTCTGGAAGCGGTCCCGGTCTCGTGCCATTTCCTCCCAGCGTCCTTTACGAGACGCCTGGCGAGCAAACAGCCAGGTCCGCACGACATGGACTTGGACCAGAGGAGAAAATCGCACCTGAAATCCAGAAGAAAAGACAAAAAATAATGAATAAACATGGCTGAAATGATCCAGATGATGTGAGCTTCTTTTGAGTTTATTATCAGCTGCCAATGTAAGTAAAGAGATAATTAAATGTCAAAAAGAGACATTAAAAAATGGTTATCACCATAAGTGTTAAACTACAAATGAAAAAAGAGAAAGCAGGTACTTTCCAGCACTGACATTTCTCAGACAGACGTGTTTTCAGTCATGTTTTTCTGCCTCAGGATGTATTTTTGGAGTCTGATGTAATAATTTAGATGGGTTTAAAATGACAATGTAATCCTGCTGCAACTTCTTTAGTCTCTGCTGACTCTATTGAGTCACATGACCGACTTAGTCATGACGACCAACAGCGTTGCTAACCAACAGTAATCAACAACACACTGAACAGTACAGTGTGAGTTGGCTGACAACAGGAATTGGCACTTATCTCTGACTTTCAGTCTCAGTCAGCTACAGTCATTAGAAGACACTCCCTGGATATATTAATATATCAATTTAGAGGTGGGGTTGGTAATTTGTTTCTGCAACACTTTTTATCTGATTTGTTTTAATCCCCTTCCTGGTAGCCCTTAATAAATAAAAATGAATCATCTGAAAAAAAAGAACGAAAAAGAAGCCAGTATGTGGCCCTACAGGACTGTCATAAACACCACCAATCATTTCATTTGGTCTTAATGAAATGATTGGTCGGTGTACCAGTCAGTAAACAACCTGCGTGCCTGCTAGAGCCCTGCCCGTGCGCTCACTGCACGTGACCGGAGACTTCAGCCAGGGAGACATACACCACTGAAGATACACCACATCTTGTAACGCTAAGTGCAGACGTCAACACCAGATATTAAAGTAAGGACAATATATCAGCGTTTGTTAAATGCTCACAGTTTGGTGACAGTGAATCCTAACATTTGTTAGCTCTGGCCAGAGCACTAGCAGCTCTCCTGGTTGCAGTCCCCACCTGCCTGCCACTCGCTCAGCCATGTTTTCACAACACAAGCCCGTTGCTTGCTACGCCTGAGTCTTGGAGTCTTACTAACTTTGGTTGACGCCTGACAGTCTCAACATAATCATAACAGTAATTAAGATTTAACAGTTTAACTAACTGTGGGGAATTTTACCCCAGTATACAGTGATGTAAGTGATCGTTTCATGGGGGGACTGTTGGGCCTGGTGGACGTATGTGCTCTACTGAGTGCCATTCTAATTTGCTGTGTACTTGTTTGAAGCATTGCGTTGACAGATAGTATGACACGTTACCATGATACTGTGTTGTGTGTCCTAAGCATGAAAGCATGATGTGATTGTTGTCATCATAAGGATCGCACCAGCATCAAGTGTTGGACGCGCCCACCATCAAGCATTAACGCAACTCAAATCTGCGAGTCCAGGGTTACAGCTAATTCTTATAACTAATTCACCATTTGTCTTGACAATCAAAGCCAATTCAAAGCTCAGCAATATCAAGTCTATTTTTATATTTCAGACTCTGTCGTTTCATGCTTCATCTAATCCGACAGTGTAGCAATGAGTTATTATTAGTTCATCACCTTTTTGGTGCAGGTGTTGCTCTCCTTTCTCTCCTCTGGAGGGGACTGGTGTGTTTGTCCAGGTCTTTTCCACGGCACCAGTGTTTTGTCTTGGTGGGGGTGATGCTTTGACAGCCTGTCTGGTCGAGAGGGCTTGCTGCTGGATCTTCTGAGTGTTTTGGAGTCTTTTTTACATTTCTTGCTCTTCGTGGGTGAATTTTTTGTGTGGTGGACTTTAAGTGCATCTGGATCTTCCTCAGACTGGAGTGCTGTGGTTGAGCTCTGGAGGCAAGCCTGAAAGTTAAGAGGGTGGAACGGATCATCCTTCTGGCAGAGAAACTTCCACAACTGGTCATCTTCATCATCCTCAGATGAAGGAGGAAGGCTGCTCTCCTCATCGGTGTCTGACCTGGAGGGGGGTGCAGGAAGGGAGGCCTGTACTTTAGAGACTGTGGTGGAGGTGGTTTGAAGAGATGTGTTGCCGACTGTGCACGCAGTAAAGCACATGGGGTTGTAGGGGTCTGCAGGACTGCTGAAGAACTCCCAAAGCCTCTCACTCTCCTCTTTGTCCACATCAGGGCTCGAATCGTCCGAACTGGCCCAACTGCTCTCGCTGTCAGAGCGACTGGCCCAAAACTTCAGGCCTCGAGGCCCCAACGTCTTCTCGCTGGTCTTGCTCACTGACATGATGTCAGTGTCGCTACTGTCCCTCGCTTGGGTTTTACTTTTCCCCATGCCGGTGTTTGTTGAAATGCACGCAGAGAAAAAGAAGGGATTGTAAGGATCACTCGATTTTGACAGAGACTCCCAAAGGGCCTTACTTTCCTCACTGTCAAATTCCACTAAGTTCTGGTCTTCCTCACTACTGCAGTCTGAGCTCCTGTCCTCTTCTGAAGTCTCCTGTTTGACAACTTTTGTTTTTGAATGATCTTGTCTGAAGAAATTTTCACGTCTTTTATGACAGGCCTCGTTTGAACTGGAGCTGTCGCTGCTTGACACAAAGACGTTCCAGTCGCCAGCAAAGCCCAGAAAGATGCCCTCTTCTTTTCCGGCCGTTCTGGACACAAAGTCATCCACGAGTCCGCAGCACAGGTCGTCGGCAAAGGGGTCGACATCCGAGCAGAACTCAGAGAGGGGATTTGATCCGCCGACCATGACTCCGTTGTCTCCGTCAAACAATGAGGAGAACAGGAAGGATTCTGTTGGATTGGCTGTGGTGCTCATGTGCTGGATGTGCTGACCTGTCTCATCTGTGATTCTCACGTGGACCTCGAACCTTAACAATTGAAAAACTGGAAAAACAAGAAGACAGTGTGAAAATGGTTTGAAATTCAACAGAGGATAAATAAGTCACACACACAGAAGTAATAGAAAATAGAATAGAAGTAGAAAATCCTATGTTTTCTTTAAAATAATATCTACAGTAGGCAAACATCAATTCATTTTTTTTTTCCAATCGGTTTATTTTGGTCCACATATTCATTTTACATGAGAAATCTGGTAGAAGACAAAAAGGTATTAAGGATTAATACGCCCATCCTTTATACGCAGAATTAACTTAACTAGTTGAAGCTTAGGTTAGTGAGTAAAGAAAGAAACCATGACAAAATAACAAATAATTTAACAATCATTTCTACATTAGTATTAGACCATCATAAAATGTTAGCGTGTATAACTTAATTCAAGATATCTTTGGTTTGTTACATATTAAATAGTTTTGTTTTAAGATCACTCATCTGTGGTTTCCAACTTCATTCATGATCAATACGTGTGTATGATCCGCTCGTATGATCCGGTGTGGGTATGTGTTTTCTCATTGATCCTTGTTTGTTACATGTGTATGTGTCGTATTGGCTGTTTGCGGAGCTTGATTGGTGTTAAAGGCTCGATTCTGTTAGATATACTACATGTTTCATCACTTAACCTCTCATTCCACTAATTACTATTGCAACAACACATCATCAGTAGGGTAAAACTAACCTGTCTCGCGACGGTCTAAACCCAGCTCACGTTCCCTATCTAAATATAGACAAGTGGTCACTAAGGACATACTAAGTGTGTGTTTTTATATGCGCTGCTAAATTTACATTATGTCGTTATTGATACCAAGGAAACAGGAGAGTGACGAACTGTCAGTCGTTCTCGTGACGCATCAAAACGGTTGAACTTTACCACAGTGATATGAACGTGTTAAACTTGACATAAAACCGAACATGTTAAACCTGACATGTTAAACTTGACATGTTAAAACAAACATGTTAAACCGGACATGTTACTCTAACGCTACAAAGCAGCTGTAGCTGGTGGTTTGCTCTCACCGGACATGAAGGTGCAGTAAATGACCTGCAGCAGCAGCCGAAGCTGTTCCCACATCACGGTGAGCATCTGTTTGGTCCAAGGCAGCAGCGCCTTCCCTCCGCTACCGAATCTCTCCATGGCCGCTTGTTCCGGAGCCTGGTCGACACCGACAGTCGGAGACATTTTCACTTCTTCTCTCTCTTCCTCCTCTTCTTCTTCTTGGCCTGTGGCGGTTAAACCCTCACGTATTCTGGTATTCCTCGTCAAAAACTAGTAGATGTTGAGAACTTGTCGGGGACAGAGAGACGTCGAGCAGCTGTCGCTTCATTTTCCGGTGGGTCCGAGACATGTTGTCGCTTTGCTCCGTCAGATGTTGTCCTGTGTTGTCTCCATGTTTGTCTGTGTTGTGTTATCGTCGGTGTAGAAGCTGGAAATGACTCGATGCTGTAACTTCCTCTTTAAATATACAAACCTGACGTTATGCCAAGCTGTGATTGGACGCAGCAGCTGTCACTCAGCAAAGGCGCCGCCCTTAAATGACGTTATTACGTATGACGCATGGAAAGTGACCGTAACTTCCCGATATTTTCCGTTTCTGTCCTTTGTATTCATGTAGAATTTCTTGACATAATGAATGTACCATTTCATTTTTTATGATTTTATGTAAGTTGTTAAAATGGAAGCCAAGTATTATGCTCCGCCCCCAGAAAAACACATAGTACCCTGCGTTCATAGAAAAAAGTTCTAATGAGATGCTTGTGAATCAATACCAGTTTCATAATAGTACAAATACTGCATTTAAACCCTACTCAAGTTCAAAATTAATATCACTACAAGTATAATCTTTGCCAATTATTTTTGGATCAAATTCATGTAAAATGTTGCAGTGGAACAGCTGATTTCAATGAGACCCATCCATACAATTAGTTTTAACTCATACTGTGTCTAAATGGTTTGAAACATCTTTGATCTTGTAACTATTTTATAATTTATTTATTAACAAAATATTAACCAGAAGAGGAACAAGCCAAAACCGTTAGATTAAATGTTGTGGACTATTTCATTATTCATGTAGCATAAACTGGAAATATTCAAGTAAAGCACCTCAAAATTAAACAACGCTTGAGCAAATGTAGTAAAGTTACATTAAACCACTGATGCCTAATCCAATGGTTTAAGATCCAGTCATATAAAAAAGACAGAACAATTTCCAATTTACATGGTTTTATTAACCCAAAAAAAGTGTGTCTTTATGCCACCAGAGCAGAGGCCGTAGAGGACTCACTGTGAACAGAAAGAAACAAACCATTAGAGGGAGCACCTCTCAAAAGGACCACCTGGACTTTAATAAGTAACACTAGATGTTGAAGAATTTTTATAGAGCCATTATGTGATTGGAAGTGATTATGAAAAGACATCTCAAAGTGTGAATACAGCATAGCATTTGTGTATTATTCTAACTATAGTTGCATTCATTTTGTTTATGGCCAGCCTCCACTAATGAAGTTAATTAACTGATCATATTGCTATGTGGGTGACTGGAATCAAGTGTAGACTTACATTTGATTGAAAAACAAAAATGTAGGACTAGATTACATTGTGAGAAATAAGTACAAACTTTACCAATATGGATCTATATGTCTGGTATAATGATGCTAAAAAGTTGACTGTGCATCAGTCTAATGACCAAACTGTTAGAAAACACTCAGGAAATGTATATTTGACTGTGTGAAGGGGACTGGCAAAGGTGGCACGTGTAGCCACTTTGCTAATTTACCTCCAGCTTTTTTATAGCACAATAGAAATATCGCTGCACTTTATAAAGGGAAGAGCAGGACAATGAATTGTGCTTTTTTTCATGACAAGCTGTGTGTACCAGCATGGGGTTAGTATTTTTCAAACTAAATATATCTAGAAAAGGTTCCCAATGCAGAACCAATACATACTACTTCCAGTTGGGGGCCAGTACTCTCTTGGTCTTGTAGTAACGGGCCAGCCTGTGGATCCTGCTCTCAACGAGAATCAGTCGGAACTTGGCATCCTTGTCCTGTGAGTACAGAAAACAAAATGTTATGTGGCGTTGGAATTACTTAACATTTGAATCCATTCATGCAAACCCCAATAACTGCCTTTGCTAGGGACTCAAATTATTATTTTTCCTTTATAACTGGTTAACTCTTTGAGCAGCTTAATTTAGGTTTAAAAAAAAAAAACAAGAAAACTGCTCAATTCATTTGATATTAGTTAATTCTGGAGATTTCCATCAACTCGGTTGTGATAAGCTCATAACCACATAATCGGTTCAATTATGGTATAAAAAAAAAAACATTTGAAGTTGCATGCAAATCCAGCTTGTCACCAATCCAGAGTATGCGAGTGGACACTAACACTAAAAAAAACAGCAAGTCAGTAGTAAGGTGAGTTCATGGTTTCTGCATGCTCGCTGAAGGACAGTCTAGACACGGAGGTGTTTCTCTCCATGCTACAACTGAATTATGTGTATACATTCAAAATAGAAAACATGAGGACAACCTCCAAATAATAGAAGGGAAGTATTCAATTGTTGTATTCGGGCTGAATTAAATGCCACAATCAGAAAGCATAAAATTTATATAAGAATTCGATTATGGTGGGGAATAAACAGTAAAAGAATAAGATGTAGGACTGCATGCAAATGTCCAACAACAGCTGCAGACTTCAGATTGTGATGCAATTTACACCATGCATACCCTTCAGGATATGCAGATGCAGAAACCAGGAACTGACATCAACATTAAAACACCTGGCTTTGCAAAGTGAACACCATTCACAGGCTCATATTTGATATATGTTATCAGATCTGATTATACCTTTCTGTTTCTCTCCAGATGCTTCCTGACTGCCACAGCCTTCTTGATCAGGTGGTAAAGATCCTCGGGCAGATCAGGGGCCAATCCCTTGGTCTTGAGGATCCTCAGGATCTTGTTTCCAGTGACAAAACGTACTTGAGCCACACCATGAGAGTCCCTCAGAATCACACCTAGACATGGTGACAAACAGGCTTGAAACGTGGGGGCTGTTTGTTTCTCATTAAACAACAGTTTGCGTTATTTGCCATATCAGCTTCTTCACCCCAGATAATTCAGCAAAACATTGAACAAATAAGAGACAAACTAAACTTGAAGCATGAGCTAAATATTCCCTTTTTGAGGCTGCAGCCTGTTGGGTGTTAAGTAGCATTTTGTTTCCATTATTTTGTTCATCCCACTTATTGACTTAATAGCAAAAACTATAGGAGGTCAACAAATGACATCTGTTATTTACCCCAGTAAAATTAATATCAAAGAAAAAAGTTAGAAGAAAAAGATTTTTACTAATCATTTACTACCCTTGACCAATGATAGCATTTAATTTACAACATTTGATTGAACCTGCTTCTGAGGAAGTCTGTCTTCCTACATGACAAGTACAATTTATTGGGTGACCAATAAAATGAAATCGTCATCTTTACAAACCATTATAATAAGACATTGGTGAATTTCTATGTCTCATAGACGGCCTTACCAATCTGAGAGGGGGTCAGACCCTTCTTGGCCAGCTTGAAGATCTGGTCTTTGACATCATCAGATGTAAGTTTCAGCCACTGCAATTCATGATTATATGGTTAAATATGGTTCACGGTTCTCTTTGTGCCAGTGATAGATATTAAACCACATCGTGTGTGCGTGTACTCACAGTGGGAACACTGCGCCTGTAAGGCAGAGCAGACTGGGACAAGCCCTTTCTGTGGAAAATACAGACTAGTTAGACAGTGTGACCGTTTGACTGAGAACAACCAAGAGAAACAATCACATCTAACACTAAAGAAGAAATCGTTCCAGGAGCCGCACTTGAACGAGGCCCGGCTGGTGTCAGCTTCTAACTCGTGCTACTGAACGTCAAACGCTTCATTAAATCTGGTTCTGTTCTTCAGACAGAGCAGGAAGTTATTATAGTAGGTGCTAAGTGTGTGTCATATCACTGACTTTATACTGGAAACTAAATACAGAAAATCGCGGTGAGCCCTCAGCGCTGTTAGCTAATGCTAGCTAACCAGCTAACGCTAGCTAACGTGCTAGCTACCGTGCTAGCTGGAGGTGTTGTACATGGCGAGGCTGCGAGTATTTAAGTCTTTTTCTCCTTTCTAGGCCAAATTAAAGAGTCCAGTTTGATCCCCGGTGACTGCAAACACGTTTACAAATAACATCTCGCCATAAAAGCCGAGCCTGCTGGGCTAAATAATAACTTTAAACGATAGAACGAGAGCTCACCCGGGAGCGTGCATGCGACCCATGATGGCGGTAGAGGAAGAGAGGCCGCACACGCGACAGAAAATGGTATTTTGCGCCTGCGTCGGAAATGACGCAATGACGCAGAAGGGTGCGTCACAAACACTGCTCAACGTTTTCGAGTAAAATTGTTGTTAAAGGTTTGAACGTTTATTTACAGCGTGAAAAAAACCAAAGGATTTTATAAAAAATAATTTTAACTCAAAGGCTTAAAGGTAATTTCGTCCAAGATAGATTAGTAACGGACTAAATACAGTTGAAGTGGCGTCCATCTTTTTATCTGATTAAAATAATAGATAACTTAAAACTATATATAAGAAATTAGACCTTATATTTTCTTCTGTCATGTATGTTTCATTTAATATACTATAACAATCAATCTACACACCTTTAATGATAATATTAAAACATGCTTTCGGGATATTTGTGTCAATTAAATACAAATTCTCCAGATTGTGGTCAGGAACATCCTGTTTTCTTTCATTTTCCTTGAGAAGGGGCTTGAACTCGATGGAGTCCTCATGTGGCAAAACTGAATTGCATCTCATTATCGTTTAGAAAGGCCCACATCTGTGATAAGGTCCCACAAAACACACTGTTTTAGAAATAAACCAAACCATGACTCCAAGAAACCTTCTGTAGACCTCCTGTGGTGATGCATCTCTAAAGCTTCCAGTGTTCCCAGTGACCTCAATTTGTGAAATAGAGGAAGTTTGGAACCACCAGCGGTTTTCCAGCAGTAGGCCATCAAGTCAAATTGAGTAAAGAGGTAGTTCTCTGAAGAAGGCAGAACCTGCTGGAAGGAGAACCATCTCAGACGCTCTTCATCGATCAAATCTTTATGGCAGAGGTGATGGAAGGAAGTCACTTTGAGTAAAAAGGCCAATGAAAACCTGCTTTGAGTTTGTCAAATGTTATTAAAATATCCTGACGCCACGAGGAAAACATTTATTCTACTCTGCAGTCATAACTCCCAAAAATATATCTTGGTGAAGCATTAAGCTACGGGGGATCTTCTCAGCTTCGGGGACTGGGAGAGTGGTCGTAACTGAGGGAGAAGTGAATGCAGCCAAATACAGAGGAGCCATTGAAGAAAACCTGCTCCTGAGTGCACCTGACCTGAGACTGGAATGACAACTGCCCAAATCCAGGCATTCGGAGCTCATAGAAACTAACACCAAGCTTGTGGCTGTAAATGCTGCTAAAAGTGTCTTCTACAAAGTACTGAATCAAGGGGATTAGTACTTATGTCAATAAGAGATTTGAGTTTGTGATTTTTCTATGACTTTGGAAAATATTCTCTTTGCAACTGTGGATTCTTAAGTGTGGACAGCCGAGTACAAATTTCCAAATTATCTATTAACAATTAGAAAATAGACAAAGTGAAGAGGACTGAATACTTACTGGCTGGAAAAAGAGGCAGTCTGTCATCAGCCTCGTTTTGGTTGTGGCACAACATCATTTGAAATACATCAAAATTAAGAGGAAGTCATATCATTGTTTCGCCCAGTCTAACCTCTGGCCTGTATGGAGGCCATGTCAGAATCTACACTTACAGCAGTTAATTGAACGGTCTGTATATTGTGCATATACCTAAATCTCTAAATTTAATGATATGCCCTAAAACTAACACATGAAGTTATTTCTCAAGTGTTGTAGACTATGGCTCTGGAATATCTGCTGGCAATGTTCTTATCAGAATCTGAGTTTATAAAAGTCCAATTAAACAAGTTACTAATAGTTATATTTCACATGTGGGTGAGAGATTAGAATTTAGATTTATGCTCCTGGGTCTAAAGCTGTAAACTTTCAACTAAAAATGAAATTGTAAGAGGCCCAACTGTTGGTCACTGGCCTGAGAACTGTCTACATACCTTGACCTTGAGAAATAAACGTATGCAGTAAAAAAGGAAAAAAGTAAACTTAATAAAACCCTGTTGAAAAAGACACTGCCAGCAGACTCTCCTCAAGCACTTGGCGATTGCACCGACCCTGGATTGTGTCACTGGATCAGTTGGCTCAATGTAGATGATCCATTAAATACAATTCAAACTCATGTCTGTGTTCATGAAGCCGACGGCAGTTACCTCATGTATCTGGTTCAAATAAAACACAAACCCCATGTACACCCAACACACCCAAGTAAAGTGTCACATCAAGTTTTGTTCCAAAAACATTTATTTGCTTTAGGAAAGAGGGATTACAGTACACACTGATCCATTCAGGTTACAGGTCACCAATTAAGAATAAATAACTGGCCATGTTAATACAAACTCTGCTTGCTTTCTTTGTACAGTCACTAAAAGAGAGGATCAAGTCACTAATATTTAGAGAGTTACTCTCAGATCACTGTTGTGTAGATCTTCTCTTAAAAAAAACTTTTTTTAGATAAATTCATCATAATTTCTTTATTAAACATTAACAAGTTTAGATTTATAGTTAGCGAGCGGAGGGGAAAGCAGCTAATTTCTTGCTCAGCATCTGGTTCCCTTTTTGTAAAGATACGTAAAGTTAAAGTTGCCCTTTTACTGCTGATCTGTGCTCAGTTAGAAATACTAGAAAACCTGACTGGATGTGGACTTCACTGGCAGTTTGAGTTATTGTGAGACGTTTGGCCAGCATGGCGTCATTACACCACAGTGAGGCACTAGGAGTGGGTCTGCTGTCGCTGCCTGAGCTGAACGAGCCTCATGTCCTGTCTCTAGTTTTAAATCCGGTTCCCAGACGGCTCTCTGCAAGTCTGAAAAACGGGAAACTGGGAAACGTCTGAAACTGACATGTGATCAGTGTCATGATCAGGGCAACTGTAATTTCCTCATCCAGAGCACAGACAAGAGCACGTTCCAAAGCTTATGATACAAATTCCCCTTTAATGTGTGCTGTGTGAAAATAGTCAAGTAATACCACGAGAGAAAGACCTGGTAGTGTGCATTAAGTGGCAGTCCACTGTGACAACAAAAAAAAATCCTTATGATGGCGGTCCGGCAGCAGACCTGCTCTGGAAGATCTACTGATATAGCTTTACAGAATATAGATTTTTCTTTAATAAGGACATATCACATTGTTAATAAAATATATATAGGCCAAGTCGAGCATTAAAAAGAGATTGTGAGCACAAACAAAGGCACCCTGTTCAGCTCCCTGTCAGGGAGAGTGGTTTGATTTGCCATCCTCATTCGTTTTGGCACATTCTCGGGGAATAATAAGGTCACTCTTTATTTCGTGGAATCTGGTGTGTGTTGGACTACTCTACCCAGAAGTGTCCGCCGGAGTGCAGGGAACCCTGATGCCTCCTATTTGTCTATGTAGGAAATAAACATGGAAAGTGTAAAAGTGAGCCCCCCTTTCTAGTCCTTAAAAAATAAATGTGTCAATCTATATATACTCTTCTGCAAGTAAGCCGTTTTGGTCCTCTAATATCAAAATGTACAAAACATTACAGCTCTTCATTATAGTTTAGGAGAAAAAGACACAAAATAAGCGGAGATTGTTTGTCACAGAAACAATCTTGATTAGTTAAAGAGGGAGAGAGAATAGTGAAGAATGAGCAGGCTTCTCTTTGAGGGGGTGTGTGTGAATTGGCCTGTTCTGTCGCCCGCCTGCATTGACATCACATGGGAATAACTTCTGAGGCAACACAACGATGGTTAAAACTTATTTGCAGCAGTAACGATGCCTTGAGGAAATTTGACAGAATCAGGTTCCTACTGATTCTACAGTTGTTCTACACATATTTTCAACGACAATATGGTAAATGTGAAAGAAACGGTCTATATATACTTCAAATTTGGTGATGTCGGAAATCCCAGAAAACGAAGAAGCATTTTGTTGAGATGAGGAGACCAATATTTTCAAAGTACGGCACCCTCAGTTAGCTATTCCCATTTGATGTGAATGCAGCGTTTGTGTGGAGACTTGTTCCCGGCTACAGGGAGAGGCAGGTTGGGGATTAGAAGTAGGGGACGGCTGTAAGTTTGTACCACTTGACCGTCTCCTTGCTGAGGTCAAAGTCTTTGAGTCTGAGCGTGATGCCGCCAAGGAAGTAGTTTTCACGCAGTGACTCAGCACTGAGCACGCTGAGCTGAAGCTCCCGCAGGCCCAGGGTTTCCTTGCTGTAGCCACTGTACACCAGCTGTGGAAGAAGACGATGAAGACGTGAGTAAAGACCCAGGTAATCATGTTCTTATCAAAAGGAAAAAACTTAAAACAGAAGTTGGCATTTCTAAAACTGAACCCATGGTGTAAATACAGAAAATGATTTCCTAACCATCTCATTGAAAGTAGGGTTTCTGGTTTTCCTCGAGATCTTTGTCTTGCGTTTGGAAGTCTTGTGTGGATCTGGAAGCAGGTAGGTTTTAACATACGGGTTGGGATCGGTTCCATCTTCAGACACCTGGAGGGGGGAAAATGGATTAATAGTATAACAACAGACGGATAAACGAATGAAGCAGCAGAACTAAGTTAAATGAATCCGTGTGTTTACCAGATCCCTGATGTGCATGACCATAATGAAGAGAGTGCTGTTCCTGTAGGAGATCGAGAGCTTCACTTCTCCTTCCACCCGACCAGAAGTGGGACTGAGTGGAGGCTCTGCAACGGCAAATGTCACACATCATTATCTTGAAGGTGGAATAACAAGAATGCACAGATTCTTCAATAAAAGCTAGTCCAAACCACACATTTCAAAATAAAGCCTTTTTATTTTGCTTCTAAATGAGACTCAACATTTTACACAGTGATTGTATTTATTGTAGTTGTTGTGGCTCTTTGTTGTCAGTACATTTTTGACAACTACTTCTGTGGCCGAGAAACCGCCATTTTTGCTGGTGTTCATTTGAACTGAGAAAGAAACCAAAAGTACATTCCACTGAATATTTGTGTGTGAGTAGTATAATTAATAGTAGAAGAACAGGAAAGAAAAGAGCGGGTATTTACCTGGTGCTTTGGGCACGGCGTCTAAACCCTCTGTCTTTTCATCTCGTGCAATTGGATGAAAGAAGGTGTAGATCAGGTCACACTAGAAACAGAAATATTGCAATTACTTCACTGCCATGTTCACATTACTTTAATTGCCCCCAAAATTTTACTGATTACTCCGTTTGTATGTGTAGTTGTGCTTCTATCTTTGTGACGACCAGTTCAACTATTAGACCATACAGACAGAGGACGTTTAGGACAGTCCACACAAATCCAAAGGGCTGTTTGAGGGTTTTAGGTTTAAGGTTAGGTTTTGGAGCCAGGCAATGCATCATCAGTGAAACTTTGTGTGTTTGTGTTTGCGTACATGAGTGACCTCCGTGGAGCTCCTCATCAGGTTGTGGACATAGTTGTTGAGCTCCAGCTTCCTCTTGGCTGCCACATCTTTAATGTGGGTGCGACCAAGCACCATTTTGTTCGAGAAACTAGGGATAAAGAGAGAGACATGGAACATCTACTACCACAGAACTGTGAAAAGGTTACAGGGACCTAGCTAAGTGGGTAATAGTGGTTTTGAAGTTTGGCAGCACGAGGTCTTCCAAAAACATTCTATCTACCTTGCTAATAAACACACTGGGATATGCCCTGATGTGCCACTGAAGAAATGGAATGTTTGAATGATTACTATTAAAGAAATCAGATCAGCATTTGAAATATTAAGACCCTATTCAGACCTGGTATTAAAATAATGAGTGGTCAGTCTGAACGCACCCTCAATGTGCTCAGAGATCAGAACACTCAAACCACATTCAGAGGTTGTCTGAGACATAAGTGGCCACATTCTTTTTACTGTGTGAACACAAATACGTCCTGGGCCACATATGAAGGACCGCCTATACACCTGATGTGCTCTGTTCAGCTACAGTTTAACAATCAATCATATGTATTTTTATGCTTCTGTACCCATAAGTTGATTTGTTTGTGTGCCCCTCCCCCCCCAATATCAGTACTGATCAACAAATAACGACAGAATCATTTTCTTTGGACACATTTGTAAACTGGATGTCTTTTCCAGGTCTGAACAGGGCCAAAGAGGCTGAGGGTCAGAGCCAAGGGAACATCCTACCTCGGTAGCTTCCAGAGCGGGAAAAGTATGGTCAGTTTGTTGTGGAGCTCCTGGAACTCATCAAAAGTGCGGAAGACAAACTGCGGCTCGTTCTGACCTTCCCTCAGGATCCTCACTACATATGTCTGCACACAGAGGACAGAGAGGAAGACAGCCATGCATCAGGTGTCAGCAGTTTTCCAGTTTACATACAGAGATGTGACGGAGCATGGAAACGTAAGTAGGATTTAAGATAAATATATACAGTGGGACTCACATAATGCTTGTCAGGGTTGTATCTTTTCTGGAAGGAAAAGATGGATGTTTGGAGAATGCGGCCCTCCTGTTTAATGGTGTAGGTCTTGGGGGAGAAAGACAGAATGGGCTCATCATTGGCCGGAAGGCCAGAGAATCGTAGCTGGGCGAGGTTGTGGATAAAGAAGTTGAACTTGGTGGCCACGCTGCCCAGACTGGACTCAATTAACCTAGAGAGGAGAAAATACAGGGACAAAAGAGAGGAGATAGTGACAAAAGCAAAAATCTCAAGATTGTGTTCTGACCTCAGGCTCTTCTGTTGTCAGGGTTCTGTTCCAATCCAGTCTAACTAGTATTACACAAACAACGTACACCTGATACTGCTGCTAGTGTGGCAGGAGCTTTGTGGCGGTATAATGAGACAACCACTACAGCAGTCTTATTTCTCCTGAGCTAATACTGACACCTGGTGGATTTTGTGTTTGTAACTAAAAAGTGAACAACTCACTTTCCTATTTATATGTCCATCAAAAACAACAGGCAAAATGAGAAAAAAACCTTAGAGGATAGTTTGATTTCTCTAGTAGACACAGTTGTTTTAGTTAAAGGGCAGAGAGAAGCTGTGGCTTGTTTACCTGGTAAAGAAGATAGTTGCCTCAGCGTCTGTGTTGTGGGGCTGCAGAGCGTCAAACACATATTTGAGGTCCTGAGAGCCAGTTAGCTCTGGGAGGCCTGACGCCGTCATCTATAAACACAAAGACACACAATGAGAAGAGATGAACAAAAGTTCAAATACACTTTTGACAATTAACAATACAATTAGGACTAAATATTGAAAATAGTGCAAATCTATATTAAAGTTAATTGAAGTTAATACCAAAACCACAACATGAATACAAGTACCACAAAGTGATATTTGGCTTCCAGGCTGTCAACCATTTTCATTCATGACTTTATATATTCAGAATAAAGACAGTTTCAAAAGACAAGTTGTTTTATGTATTACTGTGCCTTACATGAAGCACTATGAATTGTCTACGTGTTGGAAAAGTGATATAAATACACTCTCCACTTTAGAAATACAGTATTCAGCTAAATTCTTGAGAGAAACATCATGAAATAGCCACATATAAACTGACATTTCCAGGTCAGCAGTAAAGCACTGATCTATTATCAAGGCACAGCTGCCGGAGCACTGCTCTCTGTGAAAAACAGTTCAGCAAAACAGAGAGGATGCAATAAAAGAAAGAGGCCAAAACTGCAGAAAAACACACACACACACACACACACACACACACACACACACACACACACACACACACACACACACACACACACACACACACACACACACACACACACACACACACACACACACACACACACACACACACACACACACCTCTGAATATATAAAAAGATAGTAAGTATGTGTATATAGATAACTGATGTATTAATGGGTTCACGCTCTCTCTGTGCATTTAAGCCCAATGCGTGTGTTTTGTCTCACCAGTGACAACAGATTGAGGAAAAGGCCGGAGTGCTTGCGGATGAGGTTGTAGGCCTGACAGCACAAGTCTACAAAGAGCTGGAAACGACTGGTGGGACGCTCGCCTCCGTTGATGACGTATGCCATGTCAGAGGTCAGGACGAATGGCGCTCGGTCCCTGATGGGAGAGAAAGAGGGGGGAGAGGAAATTTCAATTTTTGCTGAAGCTAAGAAGTTAGAAAAAAGAGGCGTGTGGATCCAAAAGGGTTTGGTTTAAATCCCCGGGAAAATCCACCACGAATACCAGAGAAGCAGCCTTCACCAAATTACTACAAAGCCTGTAAGTACTTCAGGGAAGATGTTCAAGGCCAAAAACTGAATTGTGCTGTGGTAGTAGGGCAGCCCACCTGGACTCACTAGCAGGAAATGTGTGCATGTGCAAACTATGAACAAGGTGATGCCTCAAATCTAATCCTGCGATTGTATTTCTCCTCGAAAAATGTAATTCAGAGACAGATCTGTAGATAACTTTACCAAATTAAGGGGAAAAAATAACATTGAAACCATACATGTGTCCTCAATGAATAATTTCCTCCGCATAAATTATGATCAGGACAACTTCAGTGTAAATGTTGTTGTCTATCCATCGATCTACTAGTTCCAGTCTTTCTGTCTGTGGACTATCTCTCTCGCATTTCTTAAGAACTGTTCCTCTTATCACACTTGTGTGTTGTTAAGGGCCCAGGAAAGTGCAGTGTCCCATTTGGTGTGATTTGGACATACGATACGTTTAATTTGAATAAACTTGAATTAACAGCCAACCAGTGACTCATCAACGTAAGTGATGATGTCGATCACGACAACAGCGTGTTAATGGTAATGGAAACTGATTCTCCAGTTCCAGGTTCTGTTCTGTTACAGTTTCTGAAAGAAAGCTGCAACCAGCATTACCACAGGCTGGCAAACAGCCCATTCCTAACAGGTGCAATGCACTACTCATCTTGATGCATAAAGAAATGAATCGGTCAATAGGCAAAAACTTAATGCATTTAATTGTAGGTTAGCATTCCTCACTGCTGGTACAGGACCTTTAACCTACACCATGATAACTACTTGGTAATTACAAAAGACAACAATTGACATCCTGGTACAACACTGGTAGTGCATCAAAGCTGATATAACTGACAAGCACTCCAACTCATACATAGATACTAAATAATTTACCTTTTGAAGGAGCCAAACATCTGGGCATGGCCCAGGAACTTGCCAAAGTCAATGTGGAACATGTGACCAGTGGAGCGCAGCATGATGTTGTCATTGTGGCGATCGCAGATGCCCAGGATGTAAGTTGCGACACAGCATCCCGCGCATGAGTAGATGAAGTTCTCTGATGCCTAAATAGAAGCAAAGAGAAAGAGTGAAGCACAGTGCTGTGCTGCTACTGCCACGATGCAGTGTAATAATAGAAGATTTTGTGAGGGAAGACAAAAGCCTAAATGCTTAGGAGGAAGTGAAGATTGTGACTAGAGACGAGAGGTTTTCCCTACATTTCAAAAGAACCCACAGTCGTCACCAGCCTGAAAACATTGTGCTTATGCCTCTAGATTCAGAGTGATGAGGAGGGAGTAAGGTCTCACATTTATAGGCGTCAAAGTTCATACAGTTATACAATTGCCATAAACTCCAAGAGTACATTCACTCTGTATTGTAACTCCAACACAGACAGAAAATTATGGTTTTAAATATTCAAGCCATTATTGCTTCACATACTAATACACTGTGTCTCAATATCGTTTGATACAGTAAGTAGGTGTGTATGTAAAACTTATTTAGCAACAATGACTGCATCTAAACTTTGGCCTGACATAATCCTGAAAAAAAGTGAAGGTATTACATTTCTCACTTCACCTCAACAGCCACTGTGGGTTCAGGGATAATCTCCTTTCATTTTGCTTACAATAGCATATCCTTTATGTGTGTACCTTCTCATACTCATCCTCAGCAGGGTTGTACTTGCGGAGCCACTCTGCTAATGGTTTGTCCTTAAAGGATCCGGTGATGCCATACTCCACTTGGATCTTTCTCAGGGTGTCGGAGGACGGCACCAGCTCCACCATGCCTGGATGACACAAGACAGCTTTTATTAAAGCAATGTAAGCACACTCATGAGTCCAAGTGACACATGGTCAACATTTGTGAGGTCACAGCGACCTTGACCTTTGACCACCCAAATCGAATCAGTTCATCCGTGAGTCCAAGTGAATATTTGTAAATATAAAAAACGCCTCAAGGCATTCTTGAGATATTATGTTCACAATAATCGGACAGATAGACAACATGAAAACATAAAGCCTCTGGCCACTGGCTGTCAACAGTGCGGAGGACTTTATGGGCTTTGGACACACCAGTCACCACACTTTTTATTATTTGTATTTTATGGTAGAGGAGGATGAATATGTACTAAATTGTATAATAGTCAAATGAAATTGCCGTTACACAAATGCAGAATGATAATCACCAGCGATGGTTGATCATCGTTTTACAAGTTTGGTTACATAAAAGTATTGTATGGTTTCAGATCATCAACAATTCTTAATATAACACTTGAGTGAAGACATGTATTATTCTTGTGGCCATTACAGATTAAAACACACAAGAAGATCATTATCTTTGTGAATAGCACAAATTGAGAATGGCTGATTATTGTATTTTCCCAGTTTTCAACAAATTAAGTAATGTTTTCTTCTGACCCAATGTGCTGTGAATTTTGAGTGTTTTGTCGGTATGTCTAACACTGAGTGTGCCTGCATGTGTTTCTCTGTTACCTTTGTCTTTGCCAGTGGAGATGCATTTGAAGTTGACGATGCGGAGGTCGAGCCCCTCCTGCAGCCAGATGCGATCCATGATGCGGATCATCTGCAAAGCCAACATGTCCTGCCTCAGGTCTTCTCCAACCTGATAAACAATCAGACACACATAGAAACATAACTTCAGCCACCAGGTGGTGCAATGCACATATAAGAACCATGCACACAGTTATTAGTTACCTGATGGCAACTACACAGTTTAAATGAATGCTGCATGACTGAAAGATGAACAAGAACTATTTCTATCTATTGAAATACTGTGTACCTTGAACATAACATTGATCTCTTCTCCCAGTGGGTCGGCGTTGACCAGGACCAACTTGAGGGGAACTGCGTTGGAGTTGAAGAAGGAGCAGGCCTACAAGCAGATACAGGCACAGTGTGATTGTATCTTGTGCATTACATCACACTGTTTTGCTTTCTCATTTGATCAAAAACATCACTGTCCAATGACCGTATGAAAAAGGTTCTTTCTGAGCGTCAAAGATAATGAGAAAGTGAACCCAAACACATTTATGTGGCCTGATGTAATTGAATTCTGACACATAATATCTGAATCATATACATGCAAGAGATCCATAATTAATAAGTGTAGGGGTATACATTTAATTATCAGTTGAAATAAAGCCTGAGTAATGAACCAGAGGAGGATGGTCTGATTAAAAGCTATTTTATACCCTGTACCTTTTGTGCCAAGAGGTTATCCCTCTATTACTTCGGAGAATGCATGCAGATGTTTGGAGTACACCACCTAAAGTATCTAATTATTTAAAACGAATATCTGTATGATATTTGAGAGTATGTGCATACATGTGTTTTTTATTTGGTGAAACTGTAGTTTAATAAGCTAATTTCCTCTGTGATTTAATCCTCAGAGATTCTACAAAGACTTTCTTTTTCTCTGTCCTGACCCACAGTTCATTTCAGGTTTTCTTGTATTTATTTTTTAAGCGTCATTATAAATTCACTGAAGGTCATCTTTGTAGATCAGGTAAATGTGGTGTCAAAACTTCTTTTTTTTATTTACCTGAATAAAATAAAGAAAACATATGAATATGAGGGAGATGCCGATTTTGTTCATGCAAAATTATTGTCAATTTCTCTATTTTCAGTCTGTGTGTGTCTGTGTGTTACCTTGATGTTTAGTTCCTTGGCCACCAGACTGGGGCTGAGAGGCAGTCGGCAGGAGTTCCTCTGGAAAAAGTTCTGCACATTCTCGAGGCCCTCCTGCAGTGCCAACTAAACACACAGAAATAAACACACACAGATCTTATTATCCACATACACAATACACTAAAAGACTAAATTAATGTCAGATCAGATTGCAACTGCACATGCACGAACCTGTCGTGTGGAGCCCCCGGCCTGCCTGACCCTCTCGGCCACGGCTCCCAGCAGGGTGACAAAGTGAGTCTGTTTCTCCAGCTCCGCCCTCAGCTTGGCTCCGCACAGACACAACAGGGCACCCAGCACCCGTTCATAACGCCAGCCCCAGCCAGGATCCTGCACAGCGTCCTTCAGCAGCCTACAAACATTACACACATCACAATAGTCAACACTTAAAGGAGACTTTCTCTGTGGAAACGAGCCTGTTTTTATGATGAAGTTACTACAACAACTTCAAGTGAACGTTATTTCCTTCGCCCCCTCTCGCTAGAGATAAAATTCTCCTTCTGTGGAAATCCCCAATGCCACCCTCCTTTAAAGCTGTGCTGTATCATACTCTGTTTATCTTGAAATTGGAAAAATAAAGTGGTACGCAATCAGAGGTTATTGTGATTATTCCATTCACAGTAAGGTCCACTGATCATTTTTGTGGATGCTACCTGTCTGCAACACACACGGCCAGACCACACATAGGATCCTTTAGACTGCACATGGGTATAATGGTCTGGCTAGGAGCATCTATTCATCGTTTTTATGTTTTCATAATGGCTGCTGGTATGTTTGTTAGTTAGCAAGATTACGCAATAAACTACAGAACAAATTTCCATGATAACTTGATGGAAGGGTCGGGGGAAGAAACAATTACAGTTTGGTGTGGAGCCTGATCAGGGGGCACATCCAGATTTTTTGAACATTTTAGTTGATTCCTTAGAGAATTGTGTGAATCTTGATAAAAAAAAAAATCACATATATAGGGGGTTTGTATCAATGTGTGTAAAATTTCCTGCGGATCCAAATAAAAATCTGTATTAGTTCTATCAGTAGTATTCTTTCTTGCTACTCTCTGCTCATGTAGAGAGTCTAGGAAATGGGATTAGATAGAGGAAGGTGGGTATATTTTAGTTCTTTGCAAAATCACAATGCCTCGTTCTCCACTAATAATGTCATACAATGACTTGTGAAAACAGCAGTGTAGACACATATGTTTAATAAGAGGATTAGCAAATGTGTTGCTCTCCTGTGATCAACATTTTCAGTTCTACTAGATTGTTTCTTAATTTCAGCATTAATCAGACAAACTTGTTGCATCATTTCATCTCAGGCGTCTGGTTGCTGCGTCAGTGCCGCTGCATACTCACTCACCAGCAGAGGTAGTGGGCGATGTTGATGTTGCCTTGTGCTCTGGACAGCAGGAAGATGACCAGGGCATTCTTTAGGTGACACTCAAACTTTAAGGCCTGGAACAACAAGAGAGAAGAGGAACTTAGAACTAAAGACTGAGCAAATGTGCAGAAACAGGTGTGGGGGGGGGGGGGGGGGGGGGTTACATGAGAAAGACAAGTTGA
This sequence comes from Hippoglossus hippoglossus, assembly GCF_009819705.1. NCBI lineage: Eukaryota > Metazoa > Chordata > Actinopteri > Pleuronectiformes > Pleuronectidae > Hippoglossus > Hippoglossus hippoglossus. The sequence continues at coordinate 20,378,283 of NC_047156.1, forward strand.
GTTATAAAGTCAATGGGTGAATGGACATGTGAGAGATTCAATGACATGTGTATGTTAAGTGTTTTTAGCTGTACCTGTACAAGCTGTGGCAGGTAACCAGCTAGTTCATCATCACTACTCTTCTCAATCCAACTAACAGCCACACTTCTCACCTCTGTATCTGCAAACCTACAAACACGCACACACACATAAGACACTAAACATTCAACAATAAAGATCAGCACAGTTAAAAGGAAAGGAGAATTTCCCCCCATGACTTAAAATTGGACTTTAGCTTCACCGAATAACAAACTGTATCAGCTTCACACTTATTAAACCTAATTAATCCAATTAAAATTGAATGACACATTTATTGATATAGAGAGAAAGCAATTTTCCTGCAGTGCCACAGAGCAAATGTGTTTACAAGTACTGGGCACACAGTTCATACTTTGAGTCGAGCAGCTCCAGTGCAGTGACGGGGGGCAGAGTGGGCCACTGGTGCAGCAGGGAGTGGATGTGAGCCATGCTGGCCCAGTCCCAGCTGGGTGCACTGGCCAGCACTTTGGGCAGGCTGCTGGGGTGGTCCCTCTGACAGTGGAGCCGATGGTCCCATATGATTTGGTGATCAGCCCGTTTTAGCCTGCAGACAGAGCGGAGAAGAGAGGAGAATGGTATTTACATAAAAATATATAAACATGTATAAGCTACATCGCATACAGATTTCTAATCACATATATCCATCAAAATAACCAACTCAGAGTTATCAGATAAAGTCTCTTTCTCTGTTTCAACACACTAAACATAGAGTAGAAAAGGGACTGAAGAATGTGGAGTCTAATTGGCAGCATCAACAATAATGCTTAAAACAGACCACTGAAAAATAGAATCACACAAATGCAGTGCAAAATATATTAACAGCAATGTGATTGTAAGGTCACCAGTTTCTCAGAACATCTGAGAAAATCAGTACAGGATAAGTGAGTCATAACTTCTCTGCTCTTAGTCAAAAACTACAAGTCAATGTGCATTTAAGCAATTACAAAAGTCATTAGAATGACTTCATCTCTAGCAGAAATCCTAAGTGTTAGACTGGTTATCAAGAATAACTCCCTGTCTTGTGTGATTGTAAAAGTGAAACTGTTTAAAAATAAAAGAGCTGGTATGCTCAGATCACCTTTCCTTGGCAAATAAAAGAGACAAAGATACACTCGTATCGTAAGAGTTAAGAGTCACTTGTCTCTTGTAAATTAACAAATCACACAAGGAGACAACATGCCTTTAACACTACTGACCCAGGCTCAGCTAACATTTGCCTTTCTGCAGATGTTGAAGATTTCTCTTTCAGGGAATGATGAAATATCACACACACTGAAATGGACACACGACACATCAGATGCTCAACATGTCTGAGTGAATAGAGGCGGGAGAAATAAATGGGCAGGACAGAAAGCAGGCGGTGTGAGCCCAGTGAGAGAGCGCTCTGTCCTAAAGTGCTGGTTGAGACTCATGGATGTTGGCAGGGTGGAGGAGATTTGGCTGGCAGCGGGAAAGGAGAGCATTTAGCAGCGCCGGGAGCAGCTGGAAGCGAACAGCGATACTGGAGCAGGCAATATACAGGCGTTTATGGGAAACTGAGGCCTGAGTTTGCCTTTCACACTTCTTTGTACTTTCAGTTTTGTATCTGTCGCGTGTTAGAAAAGCATCAGCACGCCCACTTGCACATTTGCGTTCTCACATACATTTCCTCCAGAGAACGTCAGGAGTTTATCTGGAGTTCAGTCCATGTCTGAAAGCAGCTTATGTTAAAAAGAAAAATTGTAAATTGGACTTAGTTTGAATTTTATTTCATGCAGATTCACATTTAAGTCAGAATTTTAGACTTCATTACGCTTTCCAGCAGCTACATAAAGCCTCCTGTGTTTGTTCAAGAAGGAACATCAAGACCACCTTATATTTGAAATCATTCCAGCAAACTAAATTCCCCTTCAAACTCTGAAGGACTGAAATAACAGAAACGACAGAAAAGCCAGACACATGAATTGTTAGTGTGAAGTGTTTGATATTTATTCTCACATCCAAATCTTTGAATTGCAATCCCTACATTATATTTATTTAAACATGAGGGAGAATCCCTTACCCGAAATTTGAAGCTCGGCTGCAGATTTTCTCCAGTTTGCGTCGGAGGTCTGGGTCCAACTCCTCCAGAGAGTGGGGCTCCGGGCTGGGGTCCTCCTTGGGTCCCACATATAAAACATCCACCGCTGAGTTGGGAAAGTCCACCTGATGGTAACACAAATACATGTGCAAAGCTTGGCTCACTTTATTCCTCTAAGGTAACTTTAATTTAAGAAGACACATTTCGTCACAAGTAACCTGAGGGAAAAAAAAATTTGAATAAAAACAAAAACATGCTGGTGCCACCACCAACCTGCATTGTAATTCTCTCTGTGGGCATCTTCTTGTGGCCGCCTGTAGAGCCAGCAGTGGCAGCAGCTCCCTGGGCAGACGTCCACAGACAGAGCAGCCTGCTGCCCCTGGCAAGCACCCTGAAACACACCGTCAGCAATAAACAACAAACAAACAAACAAACAAACAAACAACAACATCCAAAGCCATTAGTTATAATATAATTCATAATATTGCAATTACATGCTATTGCTACAGCAAATATTCCACATCCAACAAGAATATTGTTCATTTCTGGTTTCATGGATGGATTAATCAACGGGCTGACTGGTCACAGGACCAGGCGCCTAAGAACTCAAAGGGAGACTGGGTCAGAGCATCTGTATGAGCTGGCTGTAAATACCTCAGTTAAAAGATACAAGATAATATCAAAAGGGAGGCAGTGTGACCATAAAGGGTGGAAGAATTACCAAACACAGATGTAACAGGGCTACTAAAAGACATATAGAGGAACAAAATTACAATAAAAAGACTCAAAAGACACAAAAAGCAACTACAACGCAACAAGTGTCTCTTTCAGTCTCGGGGGGCCTGTAAAAGAGAAGCAGGAGGCCTTTTACTTGACTGTGCCATGGGGACAATTTTCTAATAATTTGTCTTTGCCTATGAGCTTCCTCTACAGTTTGCTTTGTGTGGTTGGATGAAAAGCTCAAACAATGTGATGTGCATGGATACAGCAGGTCAAATACAGTAAAACATGAATTCAGCCACTGCCAGCTGTCCCTCTCTCCTCACCCTCTGAAGTCAAAGAGCGGCATAGACACTTTGCCCAGCTGCTCTGGAGCTTTCCTCTGCTTGTTGGAGTCTGGGGAGCCACCGGCATTCTGGTTCAGCACCCCGAACAGAGACAGGCTCAGTATGGACTCCAGTGGGAGCACAGCCACTGCAATGGGGAAATTGATCCTGGGAGAGACGAGGACAGAGTCAGCATTGTTGCTGTTGTTGGGGTAAATTCAAATAGTGAAACAATTGGAAGAGAGAGATTGAGGAAAGGCCAGCGGGCAAGGTAATCACTCACAGTTCATCCCATTTGACGTGGTAGAAGAAGCTTTTGTATGTGCCCACTCTCTTGCACTGGACCGGTTTAAACAGGTTTTTGCCATTGTGGGTGAGGGAGCACATCAGGAAGTATTTCTCATAGCTGAAACAACACAGCACACAACAACACAATATATCTTCACTTAATAAGTCTCAGTCAGTAAAACACAATCTACAGCTTATTAAGAGTTTTACAAAGCAAAACAAACATTACATTCTTCTGGTAGAACAGTGATGTCAGCTGCTGCTGGCAGATTGCTTATTTACACTTTGGAATCACAAGCGGACTTTAACATCCACGTTCACCAAGGGCCACCGATAGGTAACAAAGGAGAGGCATCAACATCGCGTTTATTTTCTCCAACCTGGACTTTTTACAACAGTTTGAGGCTCGAACAGGCAAACTGCTCTGAATCCGACTGATCACATCAACTGCATCCAGTATTGTACTAGTATTATCAGGCTCTCAACACCCACGCGCGTTTCCAGTTATTCTAATGACAATTCAGCGATTCTCTTCCAGGGAATCTACTCGGTACCTGCCCACAGATACCTGAGGAGAGATCAACTTAAGCGACCGTCAGTGAAAATGCTTGTGTGGGTTGACCATGGCTGTGAAAGGGGCTTAAAGAGCACAGACTATCACTACACAGCTGTTCACCTCATGACTAGAGCTCCCTTAGACGGCCACAGCCTGATCTGAATGACACTGAGCAGCTTCACTGGAACAGTTGCAAGTTCAGAGCCTCAGTGGTGGTAATGAGGGAAAGAGCCCTGATTGTTCTGTAAAACTACTATTTTCCTGTCAGTCTATAATCAAACCAGCAACCCTCCTCAATGGTTCACTTTCCACTTTGGACAGAGCCATGCTGAGAATCACCTGAGGTCAAGACAAGACCAGGACCCTGGAACTAGTATCTTTAAAAGGAATGAAGCTATTATCAATGTAGTGAAATGCACCTGACAGCTTTAAATAGAGGTTAGAGAGGGAGACGCTGGTCAAACATGATCACCTGTACGGGTTGATCATCTGTCAATTCTAAATGCTTGCATGTATTAACAACACTGTAACATGTCACACTGCAACCGCGTGTTCCTGTGGGGTCAGAATAATCGAGTACTTTAGTTTACGTGAATATCACCTCAAGTTTGAAGAACAACATGGAAAGTCCACGGTACACAAGTTGCTGATGTCATCACTTTATGTCATAACCAATTTACATAATATAATAAACAATGATCTTTAGATAATAGCCTCTAATGTCAAGGAACACATAAATGCAAAGTAAGTGCACAGTGAAAGGAGTGAAACATGTCCTTAATGCATCCAGACATTTCGAATAAGGCAATAGAATGAGAACAAATCGTTCATAAATAGAATTTGGTTTGATCCACACATCAAAAATAACCTCTCTGTTTCACTTAGAGATACATTATGTGAGTGGGGAGGGATATATCAGTTACACATTTTCACTACTCCAGGCCTGATCCGTTGCACAGTGCCATCTGTGTTGGCAGTTCCACCACTCACCATGGTGTCTCAATATGCTGGCAGTGCTGTGGCATCTACTGAGGCTCCAGATGGATTACACATTAGCCACAACACCAAACTCAAGACTTCAACAATTACAGTAACAGTACAACACGACAGATATGTCTGGCTGCTTGTCTGGACTGGGAAATACTATATTCGCTGCGTCCCACTGGGCAGGAGTGAAATATTTTTGGAGGTGTCTTTGGAATGACTGTCACTGCAGCAATGTTTGGTGCTGGCCCAAAATAGCTGCTGGGGGAGGCAGTTCTGCAGTAAATAGGCCTGTTATTAAGCAGTTCCTCTCTTCGTGAGGGCCTCCCTAGCCAGACAATTACCGTGGAAAGACGGGACAGCAGCGCTTCTCAAGACAGCTTTTAAACTGCCTCCATCTTACAGACAGGGCTACACTTCATATATAGTTTTGTTTTGCTACATTTTTCAGCTCTTGACCAGATTTGGTCTTGGTTCACCATGACTTACTGAATATACCCCCGTGATTAAGCAATAACTATAGCTGAAGACTATTCTTTAGTGATAGGGAAACTGGTGACAACGCTATCTTCCCATATTCACTCAACTTCCTGTGCAGTTTTAAAGCCTCTGAACTCTTTATTGTTCTGCCTGCGTTTCATGTATGAAATGTACTGCTCTTGGTCTTTGGTGCGTGACAGAGCTGACAACGGAAAACTTGGCTGAGCTCTGTTCCAGACGCACACAGGAGATAAAGTCGTGGTGAAACTGGACACTGGCATGGAAAATTAAGCCACAGGGAACAACACCGGAGCCGTCGAAGAAAACAAAACTACCCTGGAGACAGCACAGCCTGTGAAAACACTGCTTGATTTCAGCTGCTTACCAACAAATGGTTACCATACAAGAGACAAACCATGTTATTATGACCATTGTATTATGCTTTTTTGTGAATTTAAGCTTTTCCTGCTAACTTGATAAATAAAAATTCAATACAAAGCTGACCTAACTTCAACTGCTGTCTCTGACCTTAGACTATATCACAATTAGGTGAAATGTGTGTGGCACTAATAATACAGAGCAAGTGGGTCATTATGTAAGAATAAATGCATGGATAGGGTTTAATTATGCTGCAGCGGAGGATCGACTACCTCAAATACAATCATGTTTTCCCAGTTAGGTCTGAAATTTTTTTTCTGGTGCAACCTAGATCCAAGATCAGGTTTCATGTGATCATACATCCTGAATAATTACACACTAATTTATGGCTTTGACATAAAATCGTTAACAATAGTCAGATGAGCAGTATCTAATTATTTGATCCACTCAATTCTCACTGTATGGTTTTATAAAACACATAGAATACATGTCCATATTGTATAAAATATGTCGGATTTTACAATGATCAGTGTATCAACAGTGCAATATAATATTATTTATAACCAATAAAAGTGTGTGCAGTGATTTTATGTAAATCCTCTGACTGTTTACCTGCTGACCCAGTTGGCCGGGATGCCATGCAAAGCAAACAGGGTGAACTGAAGGTGGTCTGTGGTGCCAGAAGCTTCTTTGCTGCTCCTCCCCTGCACAGTTTCCTCGTCTGAGGGCTCCGGCAGCGGACGTGAGCTGAAGGAGGAGGAGGTAGCAGAGAAGGAGCGCAGGTACAGCTTGGCCAGGTCGTAGACAGCCTGCGTTAGCAAGGCCATGCTCTCCTCCACAGGACTGGTGTAACCTGATAAAATGAGAGATCAAATTGTAACAGTTAGGACAGTTAACACAGCTATTTAATGTGAGATATACAGTATAATAGCATTGAAATCACTCACATAAGAAAAAGAAAAGTAAGTGTCAGAAGTTACTTTTCTTAATCTTATGACACTCACAATGCCGTCTGTATGATCTTTAAATAACAGCGACATATACACTGGCACTCTCAGGTACTTTATTAACTCTCTGTGCGGGTTTTACAGCCATTTGTCGATGCATTTCAAAACTGCCTGTACCTTTTTTTGTTTGGACAGCAAGAAATATGGCTAAAATAGTCGAACGTTGAGCGTAACGGTGATGTGTGTATAAAACTTACCATCTGATGATTGACCAGGTGATGTGGACCCTATCTACAAGGCAAAACAAACTGGTCTTAAGTCATTCTCATCAAAAAAACATCATGTGTAAACGAGTGAGCATTCTGTCATATTGTCATATATGTGTGACAGAGCCCACCTTGGGTGAGCGTGTCCGTGGTAAATTGACAGAGTGTCGCAGTCTTTTGATGGCCTCTGTAATGGCTTGGGTCTCCACCTCATCCAGAGCACAGCACAGGTTCTTCACTGTCTGCACCACCCGGTCCACCGTCTTATACTGCGTACTCTGAATACAGAGATGGAGAAGATGAGCATATCATGTGTGTTAAAACTGCATCACTCTTCACCAGTGCTTTGAAAGCAATATCCACCTGTTTTGTTTCACAGTCAAATACATTGTTTAACTCAAGAACAACACACCAGGCGGCATCTGTGAGAGGACTACCACCAACAACGCATCAAACAGATCATCTGAAGAGCAATTCAAAAATCACACCAGCCTAATGTGTGTATATTTGCCTAAACAAGGCAAAACAACAAAACAGCACACTTCTTCACGCTGATAGTGCATTAACAACTGTGCATGATAGGATTATGATTCAGGGATCATGCCATCATGAGACTTTAGTTGGCCTCGGGGGGGGGGCAAACAGTAATTTAGCTCCACATCAACCCACACTGACGGTTTATTAATATTTATATGTGAAGCATTGGAATCAACACAAAACCATCTTAATTGACACAATTCAGTACAAGTTGTATTGAAGTGTAGCATTGGAGATGGGATCAAAAAAATCTTACATTTGCAGAGGAGTGCAGATACTAAGGACATGTAACTAGCTGGTCTACACATATAAATTAATAAGTGCAATATGTGCACAATGCAATGTTACATTTCCAGACTCATCTTGATTGTTTTATTTTGTACCAAAATGAAGACCTGGAAATCATCAAAATATCTTTTCCATAACTCCCCAAACCTGCCCAGGGACCACATGTACCTGATTTTGTAGGCAGATGTTGACTTGATTGTGATAGCCTTCCAAATAGTCAACCAGGCCTTGTCTGCAAAGAAGAAACAGAGACAGAGTTTAGTGGTGAAAGAGGAAGAACAGGAGGACTTTAATTAAATTTGGTTTATTATCAGAGCTGATCAGATCTTAACAGATAATAGAACGTTCAACTTAATAATAAAATTAACTTAAGATTTGGTCTTAAATGTTTTAAAAATAAGAATAAAATACCCCCAAAAACCTCTGTATATGTAATTTGGACATGTGCTCACACAAATGAATTAGGAAGAAAATATTGCAGAAACCATTAAGTCACATCAGTAAAGTTAAACAGAGAACTTCTAGAAGATTTATCATAACTTAATCCTTCATCAATCCTGAAAACTAAAGAAAAACCTCACATTTATCTCAAAACTAGGTAAACACTTTGAAGACCAGGCTACACATGTAGTTTAAAGAAAGCAACTGAAATAGTAGAAGTAGTAAAACTCACTTTTCTTTACTGGCAAATAAAATCTTAAACTCTGTAACTACGTGTTCTTCCATATATTTTCTCAAAAAGTGTGGGGCCCTCATACCTGGTGACAGTCTCCTTAAAAGGCCTCTCCACCTGGCCCAGGTGCTTGTCTAGGTCTATTGTAGAGTTGTCATCCTCAGCCTAACAAAACAGCAGTAAACATTTACCAACAACACATATGAGCTGCAAAGATCGCAGGTTGTGTTACTTTTCCTAACGAGTGGAGATCATTATAAATAGTTGAAATCCTCATCAAATGAGGAGGATGTATTGTCAGTTTCCAGCAGTGGGAGAATCGTATTATGTCACAATTAAGTAAAAATCTCCAATACAGTTGATATGATCTCATATGTGAGCATGATGTCATGACTTACACTGCGTGCCAAGTCTCTTCTCATGGTGGAATGAGAGAGTAGTTGTAATGTGATCTCATTCTCCCACTTCCTGCAGTTCTGGACATACTCATGGCTGCCGATGCTGTGTTTACTGTGGCACAGGGCAAGAGAGGCAAGGTTAAGAAAATCACAAACCATATGTTTGTGCAGGAAAATGACAAGCAGTTATGAGTAAGAGTACAGAGTGGATTATCCATTTAAAATCACGGACTCTTGCCAGAAATGTAAAATTAGATTTGTTTAGTCTAAATTTTGGGATAATTCACTATGTTCATGAAAACATTTGCACTACTTTGTCTGTCATCGGAGCCGAGGAGTTTAGGTTTTCGCCCCTTTCTGTTTGTCAGTAGGATTATACCAAATCTACTGAATGGATTTCCAAAAAACTTGGTGGAAGAATGAGACACGAGCCAGGAAAAAAACCATTAAATGTTGACGCAGATCCTGACAAAGGGAGGATCCAACATTGTGACATTTTCATCAATTCCATGCATTATTTTACCATTAATGCATCTTAATGAAGATCAGTTATATTTAGGGGACTGCTATCTTTGAGTTTGTGCTATTTAGTGCAGCTTGATTGAATAAATTAACTTTTGGGCTGGTGTGTAGGTCTGATTTGATCGTACTCAGCGAGAGGTCACATTATGGAGAAAAGGCAAAAGCATTTTTACAATGCATTAGTTTGCTAACATTTTAACCAGTTTTCACTTGTGTGGATGGGCCTCTCACTAGGTTCTCCTGTATGTCAAGAATAAAGGAATCTCCATAGCTATTTCAAGAATGACAAAACTAAATAAATGTGTGATATTGTAATAGTTTAAGGGCACTCGTAAGGCTAATTTATTCTGACTGTATGTACAAAACGAGATTTGTCAGTTTCACAATGTAACCGTAACTGCTCAGTGCCCACATACTTCAATGTGCCCTGTACGTTGGCATGGTTGTTAAGCAGCACATCCTCTAGGGGGCAGCACAGAGTCAAGAGTTTCTGACAGTAAAAAAACACGGCAACAATCTTTAAAAAAGAAAAGAGGCAAAAGCAGCAGTTTGTCCCTGAGCCCTGGTGAAGTCACATCATACCGTTTCCGTATCCGTATCCAACGTTGAGCATGAATGCATTTAGTATGGCCGGTAAACGGTTGTAATGATTAGTCACAGTGTATAATTAAGCAGCGTTTATCTGATCAGTTGTTATAATCACAAAAGATTAAATATGCGACTTTGAACATGTGGGTGTACGAGGCTTTTAAGCCTTGGCATAGTGATATCCATTCCCATGTATCCCGGATAAGAGAGAGCAGAGGCGAGATATAGAAACATCCCCCGCGTCTATTTTTGGAGAATTTTGAGAGGATGCCAAGATAAAGTTAAGAACAGAGAAGATAGAAAGAGTGAGGGAGGGAGAACGAAAAGCAGAAGGCTGCTTAAGAAAACAAAATGAAACCAATTGAATATAAATAATTAACATGCATAAAAAGTCAGCACAGAAGAAGATTTTTCTTCCACTGGTTAAGAATAAGTAGTTTGGAAATATTAAGTTTTGCAACACAACAATAATTTGTACTCACTTCTGCAGCACCTCCTCCTGGCCACAGACTTTGAGCAGGTAGCTGGAGAAGTTGACCTGATCCAGGTCATCATGGACCCAGCAGAGAGTCTGGCTGATCAACAACTCCACCGGAGAACTCACTGAGGAAGGAGGACGAAGGGATGAAGAGATAAGATAAAAAGGAGGACAGTATTGGAGGGACAGAGGGCGATCAGAGGGAATTGATGGAGAGAGAGAGAGAGCGATGTGAGGGGGAAGGGCAGTGGAAGTAAAAAGCCAGACAGAAAGGACAGATTAGAGGTTGGTGAAAAACAGATCCAGAGAAAGATGAGGAGAATGGAAGGGGAAGAAAGGGAATGATAGAAGAGAGAAGACGAAATGACAATAAGGTTACATTTTTTAAAACCACATAACACACTGTACAAACGAACAGGAACAGGCATGATACAAGGTGTATCAACAGGAAATGGCTTTTTGGTGGTTCAAGTTACCATATTTCAAAGTAATTGACATGGGACACAACCACACATGTATAAAGTGCATTAGAGGGTCAGAGGTCAAGGGTTACAATATAGGTGTCATTTTGATTACAGTCTTACACACATACACCAATGTATCAGAGGTGAACCTTCACTTCCCGGTTCACTTTCAATCAGCACGAGAGAGGGGCGAACAAAACATTGGCTTCCTGTAGCGAGTCAAATCCACAGCGTGGCTTTGCGTGGATTTAAACTTTGCTAAACTCTTACCTGGGATATTCGCCTCGCATTTACACATGTGTGACCGTGCTCTTAGTCCAAAAAATGTGAAGGGTTTCATATTTGCTGCTGTGGGAACTGAACTCTAGACCTTACTGGAATTTCTCTCCAACTGCAAACCATCGTCTCACATTGTGAACGTCTCCACTTTCATTTCAAATCAAACCTCTCCTCGGATCAAAAGAATAACGCCATGTGCTGTTTTGTGGAAGGATTTTAATTCAGGAGGATTTGGGGTCAGCTCTCGATGTTTGTGTGTGCTTCGATATCTGATGTGTCCGGCCAACACAAGACTGAGTGGAGCGTGAAACCTGACACAAGGCAGATTATTCGGCTGTTTAACTACTTCTGCAGAGGTTTTCACACTCTTAACAATGCCTATAGACAAACACAGGCAGACAGATACAGACTCTTCACATAAACACACATCTCAAAACACACACACACACACACACACACACACACACACACACACACACACACACACACACACACACACACACACACACACACACACACACACACACACACACACACACACACACAGAGGATACTTAATAGCCGTTCACATAGACACAGGGTAGGAGACCACCCCTGGCTCCAGCAATAACAGACCTCCACCCTTTAGAGGAATGGTGTCTTTTCTCGCTGCTTATGCCAGTGAGTTTAGCTTCACAGTCCAGAGTGGCTGTGTGGCAGCGGTGGCTGCCGCGGTTATATACGTACTGGAGTGTTTAGTAACAAAGCAATTAGACAGGTCACGCCTCATGTTGTGAGCCCTCTGAGGTGGTGAGGGAATTCCAAGCAGGGCATTTTTGAGGGCACCAGTTAAAAAGAGGATACAATTCCTGTACCTCATTCTGCTAACCATTTCACACATGGTTGGGGAAAGGTTTTGGCGGGGGAAACATACGGACAAAGAAATTGATGGTAGACTTGAGACACACACGCGTTTCTAAGTAACATTAGAGTAAAAAACTCTTTTGATACAAGTTTTAGGTCGCTGTCTTGTAGGATCGTGAAAGGACTGGTTACTCAACACTTGTTAAATCCATAGGAAGTACATTGTGAAGATGTAAAAGGGGAATGATTCAATTCCTCTGTGACTGAAAAAAATTGATTTCTGCATCTGTAACAGCTCCCAGTCAGATACAAAAGGCGAAATGTGGAGGCAACTGGAAAACCATAGTTATTGAAGAAGCAAAGGAACACTGTCACAGTATCATAGTGTAGCAGAGAATGGAAGCATTATAAGGTTAAAGTACTTGTGAATACATGAGTAAGGGATACTGTAAGAGCTCGAGTGAACCCCTAATGTTAATACATTATGTGTGTGCTGCTGTGTTGTTTCAATTCAGCAATCTCACCACTTGACCTCTCACCCACAGCTGGTATCTCCCGAATGTCACACTACACATATGCAAACAAATAAGAATGCTGTTGTTTAGTGTTTCAAATTGTACGTTAACTGTGGTGTGCCAATAACATTTGATACTAAAGGGCACACAGAGAGCGATAACCTTGGCCAAAGCTAACGCAATGTTAAAGAAAGTGAAACAAATCTTGGATCAGCCAACTTGAAGGTGGGGGTGGTAAATTACTTCTTAAACACTTTTTAAAATTAAAAAACAATTGTATTTCCAATTCTCTTCGCTTTCGAAAATTGTTTCATGTCGCTAACCAACCGGCCTGCCTGCGCACACACTGCCCGTGCCACGTAAAAGTCGGCTTCTAGCAGTTGTGAGGAAGTGTTTTGGGGGCATAGCTTTGGGCTGGATGTTTGATTGTTTTCAAAGTGCTGCCTGCTCTTGTTAGCTTTTCCAGGATTACCAAAGCTAGCTACTGTGTAGGTAGACTGATGCTTGTTGCTACCTTGGACCTGTGTGTATGTGCATTAGCATCCTTCAAGTCAAATTCCTGCAAATGTATTGTGTGAAAAAGAAAAGATTCTAAAAGAGGGGGGAGTTCTTTTCTCTACATGTGTGAAATGAGAAAAATTATGCTGACACCCTCTTAACCACAGACAGTAAAAGTAACCTGAGCCAAACTGCAAGCGTGTTTACTCCCTCTGTCTTCATCTGTTTAATCCCTTTTTCATCACATCCCATTTTCTTACTCCGTTTCATTTTCTTTCTCTGCTACTTAACCCCTTTCTTTCTCAATTTAACCCACTTATTTAGTTTCTCTCTTTATAAAATGTCTTTCCACTTTTTTTCTTCTTTCTTTTCCATGATTTTCTTCCTCTGCTTTTTTTTTGCTCATACTCTTCCTTCTTCATACTCTGCTTTCTTTACCTCATTTACATTTCTTGCCCTCTCTTTTCCCCCCTCTAACTCCTTCCATCTCCTGTTCTCAGCAGCAGTATGTGAGGAATCCCCAGAAGCCATAAGTAGTTCACAGCCAAGCCCCAGAAGAAACAGTTGTCTCTCTTTTTGCCTACTCTCTAGAAAGAATGGAAAAATCAAATACAATGACTCTAGGAATAACCGATGTATTTCAGAACATACTAATGTCCTTTTTGAACTGTTGGGCAAACATTTTTAAGTATTCATTAAGCTATACATGTAAACCTACATCATTCACAAGATAACCAGCCAAATGGTAATGTCAAAATAGTTTGCATTATTTAGTCAAAGTTACACAATGTAGAAATTTCCACAGTTAATAACAGTCAGAGAGAAGAAAATAAATAGGGCAGTGAATTTCTTATGTGTCATATTAATGTGTATAGTTTCTGAAGGGACGACAAGATCAAGAGTGGGACAACAGAGCAAAACAGAGAAGAGCAGAGGATACATAGAAGTACCTGCCCTGTCCTCTAGCACTCTATCCATCTATCCAAGCTTTGAGTAGAACTAAAACCTATTGTTCCTGAGAGCAGATGTGTCTAACCAGAGGAATCCAAACACCAGCTACTGTTTGTGGGTCAACACGCTGCTGACAACATAAGTCAACCCGGAAACAATGAACTGGACGTCATACCAGGAAAGAAGGAAGTATACCTAGGAAGTGACCCCAAGCACCAGGATTAACATGGAGATAAATTCAGAGTCAACGCAGGAAGCTAAGAAAGTACTATTTGGATGTAGAACGAGGAAAGTAGGAAATATACTTCCTACAGGTTGTTAGTGTTGAACTGAGCTATTTAGAGTGGTGTCTGGGTCAGTAGGACAGTCTGTTAGACAGAATACACACACACAAGTTTATATAATATATATATATATACACTGATGGCAGTGATGGTCCTCAGGGAACAAGATAGACAAATGTTTTTGTATGAAAACCCTCATTTATACTGTAACAAAGCATTCTGTAACATAAATACACAAATGCCATTTACAACAAAGCAAACGGCTTAAATCTCTGTTGAAATTTCACTGAGTTATGAACATTTCAAGTATTTGAAGACCTCCTGCATTAGAAGATTGTCCGGACCCCCTGTCCCCCCCAGGAAATCCGCCCCTGCTGACAGCCTCCACCGTGCTTGACTATACATCTGACACCTATCTCAGACGGCGGGGGCTTAACTCCAGTCCCTTTTTGCCAAATTCTGCTACTCCGTGGCGAGGGGACAAACCTTTATTTGTGCGGAAAAGGAACGCAGTGTACTTCCCACGACAGAAAAAATGAAAGGGAAAAGAAAAAATGTGACGGGAAGGGGGTGAAGAGTTTGGCAGCTGTGAATGTTGTTTCCTCCTTCAGACGTCTCTTATCTGCAATCTGAGCTGTTCATTCTCCAAGGCAGGGGGGTACAAGGTTTCTCTTTGAGCTGACTTTAAAGCAATAGTGCACCGAAGGATTTTCTGCACTTCCTATAGTTAAATTACAAAATGTTTTATGTTGTTACTGGGAAGAAAAAGGGTTGTACAACAATCCTGTTAAGACCTGGTTCAAAGAAGGTTCGGATTACAGACATTTTTTTCTCCAGGGGTTCTTACCGTCACAGGTGAAGGTTACAGGCTGCTGAGATTCCGAGATTTCAATAGAAACCTTGACAGAACAGCTATTGTCACCTCCACTGTCTCTCTGGGTGATGACAGGGCTGAGGACGAAGCCAGGGTTGGTGGAGATGTCACCATGAGGGAATTTTGAACGCAGGCTGGTGGGACCGAAAAAGAAAAAGAAATCACAAAAGAAACAGAGTCAACACTTTTCCCATCATATTTTGATCTATTTGGCCAGTGGAAACACATGAGGTGCAGCCAGGGCCAGGCTGCGCATATGGATCAGACTGCTTGGATAAGACGTCTGGATTTACTATGGGCTGTGATTATAACTGTAAATCTGAATAGAACAGGAATTAGCAGCAAATGCACACAGTCATAAAAAAACACAAATCAACAAACTATTTCTACCAAATCATAATAGCATCGATGCTCAATAACCCATCAATCTGCCTGTGATGTTGAGATGTTTGTTGGCTTCACCAGTGAAGGGAGATAAAAATCATTAAACTTTTTTTTAATTTTCCATTTTACCCTTGTGAGAGGTCAAATTCCTTTTAACTGCAGTCCATATGTGTAAAAGCGTGTGTTGACCAGTACGCATGCATGGATTAGCAGTAGGCGTTGACTTATTTCATCATAATGAAAGTGGATTCCCAGAGTGCAGCTTCATCATCGCTCCACCCATACTAACTACGGGAGTGAGAAATTCTGTACAGCCTCAGGAAATGAACAGAAGTCACACGCACACACACACACACACAGCTCTTAACGGCATATGTAGTACATGTGGATGTTCTTTCTGCAGGAATTTTAGAGCAGCGGGTCAATAATAATATAATATATACTAAAAGAAAACTCTTTCATATTATTCTCATATTACAATTTGACACACTGTTATAAGCTTAAAGGTTTAGTGTGTAGAATTTAGTGACATCTAGTGGTGAAGTTTCTTGTTGCAGCTGAATACCCCTCACCTCACCCTCCCCTTCCAAACATGACAGAGAAGCTGTGGCAGCCTTCGGTTGTCATAAAAACTCAAAAGGAGTTTAGTTTTTCAAGTTTAGACGACTGTAAAAAAAAAACATGGCGGCCTCCGTAGAGAGGACCCGCTCCTGGTGTAAATATAAAGTATTTAAATATAAGGGGCGCATTGTAGGGTAAAGAAAAACAACAATTTGTACAGTTTAGATGAAACACACTAGTGAAAACATCACTAGGATTATTTTATATTCAATCTAACAGGAAGCATCTTACATTTTAACGTCTTCACAGAAGGCGACAACCTCAAGGTTTTGAGCGTCCTGTTGTTCCAGGGCGGCGTTCTTCACCAAACCTGTTCCCTTGTCCTACATTAACAAAACATTTAAACACAAACAGATTTAGGGAACTGAAAAAAATACACAAGTATTAATAACATTACACAGTTCAAACAGTAGCAGGCTAGATGGAGAACGGCAGGACACAAAGACACGGACTGGCGGTGTGTGGTCATTATAATGTGTCGAGCTCATACTGTATGAATTCCTGACATCAGTTTAACAATACAAGAGACTGTAAACAGCCATGCCGAAGGTCTTTATGGTGATTTGCGTTTAGGGATTGCTGAAGAGGCAGTTTTATTAAAAACAACCTCAATGCGATGAATCCTACAGGGAGAATAAACATGTCAGCGAGGACAAAGGTTTGAAACTCCCACTGAGGTCTCCAGCCCTTTTATGACCTTTACTCTTAAATTGCAGCATTAAAAGTTTATGTTAAATTAAGGTTTACTTTTAAAATCAAACAAACACAGGCACACACAAGAACAACTACACCCTCCAGCAGCTGAGCCAACTTTCACTGGAAAAAATATCATAATACATGGAAGTTCCTTATTTTCATCAAATCAGTTTTTTTTCCTCTTAAACATTTGAATAGTTCACTTCAAAGAGTTGTAAATCTGTCTCTTTGTCTCACACACACACGCACACGCACGCAAAAACCTGAGACAGCTCTCCTGGGAGTTACTCTAAGAGATTCCTGGAGACTCGCCTGCTGCCGGGAAATCGCAGTTACACCGGCTTTTTACGGCTGTCTTACTGCCAGCGGCTGAGGAATGCGCTTCCTGTGGCACAGGAAATGAGAAGTGAAAGGGCACCACCCCTTCCTTTGCCCAGCTCTGGGCTGTCTGCAAAAGTGCTCAGTCATAGTTTGGATAACAGGGACTCTGACATCACTCCCAATGAGGAAGGTTTGTAGACAGGGCAGGAGAGCAAGGGGAGAAAAGGGAGTTTGGAATGTCAGAATATTGGTCGATTCCTCCCCTGAGAGGTTTCTGGTACACTTTTGAGTTTGCTGATGAACCCAGGGGCAGAGAGATTACTTTTCATGTGCAATGACGATGACAGAACGCCAACCATTTTTTTGGTTTGTTTTTTTTACAATTTGTTGGATTAACTGTTGGATCAGTTTACAATTATTGTGATTTTTATAAATATGATATTTCTATTGTCATGAGAGTGCATAAAGAAAGAGCCCAGTACAATTTTTAGATGAATTTAGTTCTGGAAAGAGACCTTCAAATTATTTCATTTATTAAACTTTAAACAATATCAAAAGGTCCTATCTTCGACAAATCTTATCGCCTACTTGATTTATTGTTTCAGCTTCACAAGAAATATAGTCTACTGGTGAATGGACTGCACTTAATGGTAAAAAAAAACGCCAATCCTATGATTAGGGATCGAGCCCTGAGCCCATGTAAAATCATCCTACTCCACATAAACCAAGTCGAGGATGTCCAGGTAATCACCCATACCACATAACCACAGTATGCCTGTGAAACCCCTTTCTCTTGTTTCTTACCTATGACTATATCTGATTAAGGAAAATTACCCAAATAATGACAAATTAAAAAAAAGTAGTGCTAAACCTACTGACCAAGATACCAGCGCTCAGCAGGCTAATTTGTTAGTTATCATTTAGACCATAGCTGCAAAGCCCCTAGAGAAGAGGCTTCAAAGTCCAAAGAGCTTAGCTCACCTGACATAACACCATGAGACAGAAATCAGAAGTCAGCATGGACTTGAGAAAAGAGGACAAAGCCTGACACTGAAAACACCTGCATCTCCCAGCAAGGGAAGGGACAATCAGTTCCTGCCTGCACATTTTTTTTTATCTCAAATCTCAAGGATTTCCTCACCTTCAAAATTACTATTTAAAGTTTCAATGAGTATTCAAACATATTGCTATATATTTGATAAGTATTCTCCACAAACACCAAAATGTGTCACAAGCCTGTGTTTCTGTAATATTTTATTATTGAGACTGGATTTAAAAACATTAGAAAGCGGGACTCACAGCACATTAGCAGTGTTTATGTTTAAAGACAGGATTGCTTCAGCAAAAACAAACATGGGCACATAATCCAATGAGGCCATGTTAGCTGATCGCTACACTACAACACACACACGCACACACACACAGCGGGCTGTACAGTGGGACAGACCCGTCTTTGTTCCGCTCTACTGATTTTGTTTGGACCTAGACAGAGAGCTCCTGGTATCTGAAGTCATGGGAAGAGCTTTATATGATTCACACGTTGACTAATGCTTCACACTTCCTCTGCTACTGGAGTGTGACCATACAGACTGTAATACCAGGAACACACTGTACAAGAAAGGAAGATTACAACCCTAAGGGTGGCTGATCTTCAGGGTCATGGAGAGTTAATGTGACCAGTAACTTGATGTGGTCAGTGATCCCAACAGAGATGACTATAATCCACAGAAAGTCAGTTGTAGACTTTGTGATGCAAAATCTTTTCACAGAGCTTAGTGCAATTCAAATTTGTTTTTCTAATCGTCCAAGTTTCTTATGATGGATTTCCTTAATGCATTTTCCGTCCACTTTCAGACAGACTAGACATGGAACTTGTCAAAAGTTATTTTTCCACCATTTCCAGCCCTGCTGCAAGTTGTCTCGTACCTTAAAGGACAAGGTTCTGTCATGGGTGTCCTCATCTCTTAGTTGGCCACATTGTGCTTGACAGTGAGACATAATTGATTAACACTGTAAATATTGTTATGGTGTTTATTCCAGGATAACTTTTAGGTTAATTAAAGGTAACTGTTACACAACTTTTGTTAACAGCTTAAGGTTAAAGGGAATCAAATTTAGAAATCCTAGCAAATATATTTTCCAACATAGTCCAACAAATACACACTTAGTCCAGTGGTTGTGCGGCATACAAATAGTTTCTATATAATGGATGACTAGAAATTGGTCCAGAGCAGCAATGACTGCAATGAATCTGAGTTTGCCATATCAGGTAAATAGGGCGGGTGATGTCAAAAGGTTAAAAAAAATCTGATCCCCCCTCCACTCCTACCTCTCAATGTAAAAATTGTTCATCTGAAATGTTCATTAACTTTTCAGAGCTGGAAATCTGATGAGCACTTAACGCTTCACACATACAGAATCACTGATCCACTGAGATCAGGCTTTCACAAAGTGAGTATGGTAGAGTTCAGATACCGATCTATTGGCTGATATATATATATATATATATATATTAAAAGAAAAATCGGAGAATGATTTCTAGTATGTCATCATCAATCCAAAAGGACAAAGATGTTTACCGGTAACTGAAGCTTGATTTTTTACCAAAGCTTACAAAAATAAATATAAAGAAAAAGAAAATTGACACATTCAACCAAATATACAGAACTTGAAATAGAAAATAAACTTTTTAATGTAAGATATATATAAAATTCTGCATAGTTTTTTCTGTAAAATAAAAGGTTTCACATTGGCCCATCTCTGCAACATAAATGCAGACACCAATATGTCTGTGAAAGGCTCATATCAGCCGAGTGATATATAAGTCAGGCTCTAATGTGGGTGTTGCCATGTTTACTGTTTACATTATCCAGTACTGTCTGAGCTCTCTAGTGTGCCCCCTACAGGTTTCCTCCCATAACATATTTAGAGCATAGGCAAGTATTTGAACAATTATGTTCAAAACACAGCCAGTTGTTGTAATGTAACTCCATCTCTGGCCTTAGTTAAACCTTTTATTACATAACAGTTTTTTACTAACAAAAATCCAAACCAATATAATTTGGAGCAAGTAGAATGAAGTTCTAATGTAATGCAAGAAAACAATAGAACATCTACGTGTTCATTAATCTGCTAGATGATTTACTGTTTATCAACTTTTTTCACAGTAAATAACTTTCAAAGCTCATGATATCACAATCGGAATCACGGCTCAATCATGCAGAGGCTTTTCATGATTGCGGCTGATAAACAAGGTCAAACAAAAAAAACAGAGCAGACACATTTTAGCAGAAACATTTTTGTTTTTCGCTAGAATTTGACAGACAACAACTCTCTGAGTTTGTGGTGCGTTTCATGGGTACCAGACATACAAGGAAGCCTGACTGTGCACAGTAGCAGAACTGAAAGGCTTAACCAACACCAGCTACGACTGGTGGCGGGTCGTAATTCCAGGCCCAACATCAGTATTGAGTTACAGTACACATCGAGACATCAGACACCTCATTAACTCTCTGTGGCAGTCTAATGAAAATGATCCCGGGCTAACCATACAGGGATTTTCTTGGCCGAAAATTAGGCAAGGGGGGTACTGAGCTGTCAGACTGGCACAGACCCAGGGACCCCGGAGAGCTCCACTGCCCAGTCCAGAGTGTTGCTAGCCTGGCCACAGGGCCACCAAGCCCGGGGCAGACACCCAGGGAGCCACTAAGTCTGCTTATAGTGTTCATTTTGGGAATTTTCATACATGATTGGGCCGTAAAAAAAGTTTTACCAGCCCTATCAGTAATTTACTGATCCTCTCTGTGTCTATCACTCGCATAGCACACTGCCAACTGAATCGAACCTAGCCTTATCGAGCCATCTCCTCCGGCTCCCCGTAAATTGACTAAATTTACAAATTCTGTTGTTTTTACACAGTCTGAGTTTACACATGTATCCAATCACACTGTTTGTGTGTGTGCAAGTGTGTGTGTCTGGCTGTCTGCATGTCAGAGAAAAAGAGAAAGAGAGAGGCACTGTAACCTTTCTCTCAAGTCCTGAGTCTATCATACAGAAGCTACACAATTTGTTTATAGTAATCAATCACATAGTGGCCCGGGAAAAACGTGATCACTATAAGGGGTTTCCACTTTACTAGACTTTTGTCAGGAGGCAGCCTGGAATTTGATGGAGGAGGCCGCCTTGTAATTCTCTATGCAGGAAAAACCCTGCCATAGCAAACGTGCACTCATATATAAAATGTATTTAATTACATAAATATAGTTTTCTAAATCGAGAAGCTGTAGGGCAACAAATGATGGGGAGTTGACTGAACTTAAACTTCTAAAATCTTTAGAAGAATAATCTGTAGTCTTCCTTCCTATCAGAGGAAGATTAGGCTTTCATAACTGTTTGTGGGAAATGTTGAGTGGTGCTGTCATGCTGATCCAGCACTTACTGAGGAGATGACGATTGATTTTAATGGGTTGCAACTTCTCAGCAACCTCTGACTGTAAGCTAAAACATTTTTGACTGTCTAGATGAACAAGGTTTCCTCAGTACTTGTGTTTGAAAATAGCATCATCAATGAGACTCCTAAGTGACTACAGAAGCTCTGGGGTTTACATCAGAGGAACAAGCTGCTCTGAAAGCACATATCAACTTCTTCTTTCAATTAGGAAGTGAGTAGTGACTATTCCACTCACACTTCCTGTCATTAAGTGAAATCGCAGGCTTAATAAATTCAGATTCTAGGGACAGACAGGCAAATAGACATTCTGTTTAGTTAGTTTTTCTGTGACTGACAGTTCCTTTCCAACTTGTTGGCAAGGTTCCTATAATGTATCTGCTCTCTACCTGCTTCCTCACTTCATCTTCCACAAAGCTTCCCCTGTTTTCTGACAGTAAACAAGATCAAAGGTGAGGAGACACAGAGCTGTCTGCCCAGTGAGTCACAAACTTAACTGGAATCCATTCTGCATCCGTGCACTGCAACATCCTCTAGCCCTACAATCTTCCTGGTATTTTGGGTGTTAAGTTTGCTCCAGCATCTCATACTTGTGCTTAAGGTGCAATTATAGAGAATATAAAAAAGAAAAGAAAATGGGGCAGAGTCTGGAGTGGGAGGGTGTGTAGGTGTGAGAGATGTAAAAGAGCTCCCAGAGCACTTAAAGTCTGCGGAGGCAGGAGATATGTCAGTGTTAAAATGTACGGTACGTTCGGGCATACTGTATGATCATATTTGCAGTGATGTTGAATCACAAAACAAGTTCAGATAGAATTGAGCCTGCAGATCATTTTCAGGTAACAGGGCAAGAACAAACAGGCATGAACACGCTCGACCAATCTGCAATGATAGGGCAAGCAAAAACATTTCACTGTGTTTAAACACTACTCCCAAAAACTGAATCTAATTGACCGGGTTGTCATCTTATTACATAACTATAATTCCCATTAACCACACTCATACTGTGCATCATTAGTGTTACCAAAAACAAGGAGTAATTCATCCCGAATAATACATTTACAATCAAATCTGCTTCATACTCTCCTTCACTCTTCCTCTCTCTGCAGACTAATAAAGTTTGTAGCTTGATTCAGTTCTTACCATTTGATCTCCGGATTTGTTGATCCACTACATGAACCAAAAAACAAGTAACTCTGAATCAAGGAAATGACCCTTTTTTAAAACAATTATGAAGATAAGTAATATGAATCTGTTCTGCCTCAGACATGGCGACGTGAGGTAAATGACGCATGGACTCTCAGAGCCAGGTCTGAACAGGAATTGGTGCAGTGAGGTGTGACGACTGAACTTTAGATAGAGATATTTGTTTGACTGCTGATTATCTTTAACCTCCAACTTAGAGGCCAAAGGAACGGATTAGCAGCTAGTCACGGGCAGTCAGTGAGTCTAAGGTGGAAGACGATCGGGGGAGAAGAAAGGTGGACAGATGCAGTTAAGTGAAAAAGCTGAGGACATGAACTGAGAGACTGTGAAGACAGAGAATGAAATGGTAAGTAATGGAAGAAAAAAAGTTAAACAGAAAGTGAGGAGACTAAAAGAGGCGAAAGAGAATGAAGCATATAGAAGCGGTGGGGTGACACATTCGATAGCCCTGTTCTGACTATGTTTTATTTGTTCCATTTTAAAGCCCTCTGCCCGGCCGACCACATTTTACAGTGCACTCTTGCCAACCACAACAAGGCCTGGCCACTGCAGGCTGATGCACAGGGACACGCATAAAAAACAGTTGGGGCACATTGCAAGTGTAACAACAGGGCAGATAAAATACTGTGCACCATTTTCTTTCCTGTCTGTTAATGAGGAGATGTAATGTTTTGGAAGAAAAGAGATTTCTTATGTGGCTTGGAAAAACACTAGTCAACTTTCAACCACAGTGCGACTCAAACCATTGTTTCAGAAAGTGTTGCTGAGTAGCTGAAGGTTTCTTTAAGCATTCAGAGCAATGGTTGAGAGGTGAGTTGTGTCTGGATCTGTACTGGAACTGATCAGCCAACATACAGGCCATATTTACTGCAACAGTGTTATTAGCATAACAAAGTTATTAGTATCTGTTTGACTCCAATAAAAACAGATTTACTGATAGGAAGTTGAAGCCCCACTGCAATCGAGTCATTGCTTGGCAGTAAGTCATTATAATTGTTAAATGTCATGACATTATATCAACTCTTAAAGCAAAGTCCTGTCCGATTCCCATTATAATATCCATGATTGGTTTTCCTCTTTGACAACTGTATCTTATTCAAAAAGGTTTTCCTTTTTAAGAAAACTACCACGCCCACAGATGTATAAAGTAATGTTGACATCACTAAAAAGGAGATAGATACACTACCAAGATTTATATAGCTCCAGCAAGTTTTAAGTCATGCAATCTAAATGCAAACCACTCAGCAATTTCAGCATAAAAACATTGGTCATTCAAGGAAAGTGAGGTGAAAACTATGTTCAGGGCAGTATTTGAGTCTTTCTTGGAAAGCAGGGTCAATCCTCGCAAACTTTACAGTGACCCCCTCAGCTGAGTGGTTTCTGTATGCATGTTCCTACACCCTGCAGACATGGGCCTACTTTCTGCTTGTTTTATTTTGTTGTTCAGTTTTGAACTGCATAGCTGTTATTGCAAATAGAACATTTCAAGCTGTTGCTTCAAATTACAAACTTTCCATCCACAGACTATTGGGGAAGCAGGTATTGAAAGTACTGTTTTAATAGCCCACATCACAGTTTCTAATCACACCACTATAAAGTATGGCTTGCAAGAGGAATCCAAAACTTAGAGAAGAAATACAGCATCTCTTTCTCCCAA
Organism: Hippoglossus hippoglossus; assembly: GCF_009819705.1. NCBI lineage: Eukaryota > Metazoa > Chordata > Actinopteri > Pleuronectiformes > Pleuronectidae > Hippoglossus > Hippoglossus hippoglossus. The sequence continues at coordinate 20,402,886 of NC_047156.1, forward strand.
GAGTAAATGAGGAGTGCTTGCGCAGAAACTACTGAGGGCACTTTGTTTTCGGTCATTCTGGTGTTGCTTGTTCCTGTTTATGACAACATGGGTGCTGACGAAACAAGCAGTGCAAGCAAACGCACACACCAACCTCGCATACAAAACAACTAGATACAATATTAAGATGAGAGTGTAGAGGGGCCTATGAGAAGAGCGCTGAGCTAAAAGGGTTCAGGTTACACAACGTGGTAGTCTGACCTGCAAACGCAGGCTTGAACCTAGACATAACATATAGGCAAGTGTAAACAAACACAGTTTTATCCTTCCAAGGAAACAGAGACTGTGGAGGATACAGCTTGGTGTACAACTGAAGAAGTTGCCTTTGTCTATTCCAATCCCACACATGCACTTTAAAGACCAACTAGAACACTACAGTGATGTCATGGTCCACTGTACCATAACCTTCCCAAACACCATGTTCAAATTCTGTCAAATTTCCTGGTTTTACGCATCCATGAGGAATTCAGCAAATAAGAGCCTTGTATGGGGCTGTAAGGTTAATTATCACCCTGGTGTGAGAAACACACCACAGAGACCAGTTGTTTGTTTCTGACACAGAGAAACACTATGTGCAGGAAGTGGGCATCTTGAGATCAGCAAAACACAGACACAATGTCCAGCAGAATAGCATGTACACTATTGTTAAGTATTGTGTTAGGAATTAAGTATTGTGTAATCTACCAGTATGTGTGCTGGGATATGCACGTTTCTGGTACAGGAGTGACTAAACACTTTCTATCAATTTCAGATGTGGGTGATACAAATTGAAAACCAGACTCTGCTTGCCTAAACATCCTAAAGGAGCCATTCACTTCTGACAGAATATCTGGAAATGAATTCTAATTAAACACAGAAAAGCTTTAATTTCCAAGCATTGTCTCTGCACTTCAAGCCAGAGCTGCTAGCCTAATGACAGATGGTTGTTTGGTTTTAGGGGGAAAATGATTTAGATTTTTTAGACGAAACAATGCCCCATGCCACTTGCCCACAGCATTGTCCCAAATGAATTCTATAAATATTCATCACAAGAAATTAGATCACTCGTGTCTTGCTTTGGCAAAATTAATCACAAAATGTGGTTAAGAAAAATTTGTGGGGTGAATCAGTGGGCAGCTAGCCACAGTGAAAAACTTCATTACAGGGAGCAGATGTAAAGGGGATGTTTTGCGTGTGCTGGTAAAGGAATGAAGAGTATACATGCAGTTGTAAGCAGGACTTTGATGTGTTTTGTCTGAACAAGAAGACCAACCATCATCTCCCCTGACTAAACTTTAGGCCCACTCACTCATGTTATATGAGTTGTGGTTGTATTTGATCATTTATTCTGCCACACATAAGTGAGCCAATAGGCTATGCAAAGACGGATTGCAAACTTGTTAATCAACTTTTCAGGGTGTCAACTACAAAGCAGGTGGAAGGTTCAAACCCAACTGGTCTGGATTGTAAGATGCGGTTGAGGAAATGGAATGACTAACACTGCAAATTTCCATTGAAGTTCTCACTCAAAAGCTCAGCTTTTCTGCTTCATCAGAGCTGTGTGGCTGTTGGTTGATCAGATTTACGTAACAGTGGTCTGACACTATTGGCAAACAATGCCTCAATCGTTATAAGATAATGACTCAAATATTACTGCCAATCCTGATCATGACATGTGCACTTAAGTATGCGACAAAATGATTCTAACCGAGCCCTACCCACTGAAAACCAGTGAAATAGAGCAGTCAAAACAGCATTGAAATGTCTGAAAACTGCCAAAAATGTCTGAGGTCTGAAGAGCATTTCATGTTAATAACTCTCCCTGCTATATCACACCAAGATAAGTATCACGAAAAGGCCCAATTTCTGCAGAACAAACCTGAAATCTCAAAAGGAAAGAAAATATTTTTTTAACATTTACAGGTGTTCCTCATTCTGACTTGTCTGCTGCTGTAACAACTGAATTTCCCTGATGTGTGAATCAGTAAAGTTTTATCTTATCCTACCTGATTGTTTGGTTTGTGCTGGGAGGAGGTCCCTGGGATGTTGAGCGAGTGACTCCTAGTGACAGCAGCTCCTGTGGATGCCCTCCTGGGCTGTGAGCGAACTGACAGTGGTGCTTTCACCTCCAGCGGGGAGCTGCTGTTACTACTGTTCCCTTCAGTCTCGAGCACTGCATCCCAAGGATCCCCTGCAGGTACTGGTACTGTCTGTGCAGTATCTCCTGACACCTGGGTCCCTTCCTCATTCTCAGCTTTATGCTTTGTCAGGGGGTCCAGATCTAACCAGTCAAAGCGATTGACGCTCGAGGATTCCATTCCTGCTGGCTGCTGGGCTGGTGGGTTGGGTGCCAGCGAAGCTGTGCCCACTTGAGAGGAATCTAGGTCAGTGCTGGCCGATCTGCCATTCTTCAAGTATTCTGAGGTGCTGGCAATCTTGTCAAACAGTTTGGCCATCTCTGGGTCCACAGCTGGTTGTGGGAAGACCATGGCAGCAGCGGGCTGGATGGGAGTGAAGGCCATGAAGGATGTCTGCTGTGCTGGCAGAGCCATGAAGGGGGATATGGTTGGAGTGAAACCATTTTGAAAAGTGCCTGGTTTGGGGAATGGAGCAGAGGGAAACAATGGGGTGGGTTGATGGGTGGGAGTAGACACACTAGAGCTTGATGGAGTGGACAGAACAGGTGACCACTGACTGCCCTGGAAAGGTGAGGAGGTACAGGAATGGCTTCCAGGGTAAGAGGCACTGAGATTAAACCCCAGCAGTGACGAGGGGCGGGAGACTTTGCTGTTAGCCCCAAAGTTTTCATCCAGTAAGAGCTTTTCAAGTTCTTCATTGGTTAGCTTGTCCACATCAATATCCCTGAACCTGACCTGCTCTGCCTGCTTCTTGGTCTCTGGGAAGACAATGAGGTCCTTTTCTGGTCTCCTAACACAGGGTGAAGGATGAGGAGCAGTAGTGGTATATTTAGATGTTTTTGGTTTTGAGGAAGATGAGGACGTTGCATACATAGATGAGGGTGTTGAAGTTGAAAGAGTGGGCCTCTTCTCCTTTTGCAATTTTGCCAAAGCTTCTTCTTCCATTCGGAGGGCTTCCTCTTTACCCACAACCCCCTTTGGTTTGGGGACATCCATCTTGAACCCATTACCACTTGATATCTGGGCCATTCTGTCAACTGGAAGGTGCCATGAGTATGATAGCTTTTAAGTCAGCGTGGCCCAAAAGGCTGTGGAGCAGAGCTTTAAACACCTACAAAAAGGGGAAACATTTGGTTTAGTAACACAAACACAAGAGGTGGTCAAGCAGGTTCAAAGAAAGCTGTACATCATTTAGAATGTTTATGTCATCTAACAGCAACTGAAGGATGTTTTTTTTGACAACTGCTCATTCGATCAAACGTAGATGGTGAAATGACTTCAAATCAATATCACGATTGTTTCAAACTTTTACCTCGATTAGGATTAATGAACCAATTTTAAAATAAATATTACTACAATCGCTCATAATGCTTTTGTTTGGGAATGGCGCAATGTTTAGATAAATAAAGAGCTGGAAAAAATTTTGTAGGTTTCTTGTGTAACAAAATCAGGATGTCAAGATCTGTGGCGGTGTGGGCCAAAGGTGTGATAATTTGATACAAATGACTCCTGATTCTGTATGTGCAAAGCATTTTAGGATCACCATATCACTTTAACAGCTACGAGTTTGCGCTAAGAGTTTAACTTGATGTAAATATAATCTGTATCATATATTGTTTATAGTACAAGACGCGTGGCTGATGTCTATGTATAATATTGCTGTCAGTATGAATTTAACCATATTACCATGCCGTTCTGAAAACCAATGGTTATTATAAAACAAAGGGAAATTTTACATGGCCTAACTGTATGAAAACCCCATAATAAGCCAGTTTACATGAATCTGGAAACCACAGGGACAAATAATTAATTGACTGCATGCATATATAGTGCTATCTGTGCCTTCCCCACATATGCAATTTCATATTATAAATGAATGAATGGGTTTGAGTGCTCCAGTCCACTGCAGCATGTGGGTAAGGTATGACATGCTCTTAATCCTGAGCCACAGCCATCCAAGGCTCAGCTTCATTTGTTAATTGGCAGTTCTTTATCTCAGGCTTCCCTGGGCCCATGTTTCGATTGCTTATTGACTTGCAGGCATTTGTCACACATGCATGGCCAATAATTGCTTGTGCTTGTTTTAGAGTCAAGGGCATCAGCTAGGTCATACAACTAGAATGGGGATCATAACCAGCACGTTCATGGCGTTTAAATTGATTCGCTCACTCGCACCAAGCTCTCTTCCGTTAGTGCCCTACTGCGTCTTTCCCCTTGACATTGCAAGGTGCACAGTGCAGCAGGCTTACCACGTACCAAAACAGACCAAATCAAACAATTGCTCAAGGTGTTATTTAACCAGGAGGAGACATATGACTCACCTCACTTATTGGCTTGCAGTTAACTTAAAAATGTGTGAGCTCCTTTATTTACTTCATCAATTAATCTGCCAATTCAGTTTGAATATAAAAATACAGTGAAAGATATACCCATTATAAATCCTACAGTGAAGTTATCAATCTTAGCTTGTTTTTGATCATCACAACAACAGGAAGGAGCCTAAAGTTTCCCATTTCTAAAACATGAGAAACATTGGTGCAAAGATTGTTTTGTGGTCCTAAAATGACACGGCGCCTTCTCAAAGCAACCATTCATCGAATGATCACAGCCCCAGAGTTGAGTGAGTTCCTTCTCTCTCTCCAGGCGTCACCGGCCTCTCCTGAGCTTCCCCTCCCATTGTGGTGAAGGCTGGCTCTGCTGGGGCTCAGGCTATCCTCGCACTATTGTGCAGCTGAGGAATTTGGCATGCTAAGCAGCCCAATGGGTCTCTCTCTCTCTTCTTCTGGCTTTCACTCACTCTGTTAGCATTATGTTAGCATCACGGCCCAAGATTGTCTTATCAGCTGTGCTAACACCAGCAGGCAGCGACAATGTGGCTGCATTCATTGAGCCTTTGACAAGGAGAGCTCAGTTCCAAACTCTACCAGGAAAACAGCTTGGGGTAACTAAAAGCATAAAAAGAAGGAGAGAAGAAAGCTCGGCTCTTGGGAACTCATGTCAGTGATGGCTTCAATCTCTGCAGAAATGTCACTGACCAAAGTAGTTCCACTGTATATTATTTATTTTGTACATAGTAAGAATGTATGCAACAATATCACTGTAAAGCCATCAAAATCAAAAGATCAAAGCCCCTTAACTGCGTGGTTCAAGTTAACACATTGAGCACACACTGAGCGGCCGTTGCTTCCTGATTTTGGGCATAAACTCAGGGTCAATCTGGGAAACAAGACAGTGAAATTAAACTTCATGAACATCAGTCATGTTTTTCCTAACTGTTCTACACTGTGGATCGTTGCAGTTGATCTAATATGCTCCCACTTCAGGCAAGGCTGAGTTAAGTACAGCGGGTCAACCTGTTCTATTTTAACTATACGTTCAACAGGACCCAAGCTTTGTTAGATAACCAAAACTATTTCTATAACGACCCTGATTCAAGATAGCCATATTGTTGAGGTCTATATACGGCAGCAGGAGACATACAACAGATGAAACCCCCACATGAAGGAAAGGGAACTGCAGCCAAGAAAAACACTGCAAAATCTGTTCCACTGCACCCTGGCAAAGGCCGGCAGAGCCCATGTCCTGCAGGACACTTGAGCATGACATCCGTACTCTACTGAGAAGACGACAGCTACTCTAACCATAAGCCTCCTGTGAAAATGCTTGTTTGAGTTAAAAGATTTAGGTATGTAGAGGTGATTACAGGGGGGTTGGGACTCAAAATGAATCAAGAAAAGCTCCACATCTATCAGATCCATATGCATGACCTTGGTGTCTATGGATAGGTAAGAACTCAAAGACTGTATTCACAGTATCAGTTACCGTATGACGGATAATATGTGTGAGTAAACTGTGATAAACCAATGTAAATTATTATTCTTGCCTTAAATTCTACATAAGATGGTGAATAAGTCCATTAAAGCAATGATGCACAGAGATGCCACTGCTCATGTAGCAATTTATTGACTACAACTGTACCAAGTAGATGGAAATACCACAAAGGAACAAAGTTTTTAGTAACAGTTATATTTATTCTCTCTAGGCTGAATAAATGTATTCAGTGTTTTTGTGTTACAAGACAGCAAAGAGAGACTCACAAAAGTTTACTTTCCAATGCATATAAACCATTTACAGTTATTTACTATCATAAGTTGACATTTGCCAAAATGTTTTCCTAATGACGGGATCTCATAGGCATTCTCCAAGGACTCTTAGTTGAATACACTAACATCCATAAGAACATTTAAAAGACATTGTTACTCCTTCAACTTCAAAATATGTTTTATGAGTAAGAAACCTCTATGGTGTAAAAGCATCAGTGCATACACTAGACAAATGACAAACGAAGCTGTACACAACAAACAGCTACTGACCTACTTCTTTGCCCAAGTTAGTTCTCATGTCTTCAGTATTTATATGAATTCAGTTAACTGACAATGACTCCATGGACAGCAATATTCAGATACTGGCAACACACCGCTGATCAAAGTACAGGCCAACATCTTTAAAATAAATATAAGTAACTAAAATAAGTAACCGGATCAGGTTAAAGGTTTTGTTAAGTATGCTCTGTAGCTCTAGGGAAACGAGACAGTAAAACTTGTGGCCATTCTCAGCTGCACTTGCTCAGAACTTTGCCCATAAAAAGAAGGAAAAAAAGCCCTTAGTTTCCTGTTAGTACAGTATTCCATATTAGATCACGTAGCTTTGAAACAGTAGTTAGAAACTCGGACTGAATCATGTATCGGCTTTGATAAAATGCAACCAAAACCAGAATAACACCTAGGGGCGGAGCCAGGGGTGGATCCAGGGGAGCACTGGCCCCAGCAAAAATCTGATTGGCTCCTCAAGTGCCCCTGTCTATATTTTTTTTTAATAGTCTAGTCACTTAATAACACAACAATCAAAATGACAATTTAGTAAGAATTTTTTAACGTCAAAGTTTTTTGAAGTTCACAATGTGCATGAACAAGAAATCATTATCAAAATATATTTAATAAAGTGTGGCTTTGCTCAAAGTCATAGAGCTATAAGCAAACATGGATTGACTTATATGGGCACCTCACTGAATCAGGAATTGTGCATGAATTTTGGACATATAATTTGCCCCTCTGTGCAAAGAGTGGCCCCTTAATGGCCCCTGATTTAGGAAAATTCTAGACCACCACTGAAAAAAACAACAAGAGTTTCGTAATTCTTTAAACTGCAAGACCTGGAATTGAACACAAACATGCACATTTGGGGATCTGGTGCCTCTCTATGTGGGACAGTTCATCTACAGAGAACTCAGATCACTTATTTGAACTATATCAAGTTAATTCTTGCATTTTAAATTAGATCAAAAGCTCAAATCTACGTGTGGTGTTATGGAAAAACAGTGTGTTCACGTGCTCACAGGGGTTTGATAGCACTGGGGTGGTGTGCTAGTATCAAGTATTCAACACACGGAAATGTGATTGTTTGTCTTGATAACACAAACTGAAAGTAACCAGGACAGCGCAAATCACACCGAGCGGATGTTTTTTGCTTTTAAAATACACAACATCTGGCTTTACATCTTTCTAGTACACAACCTGGTAGATAACCAACCTGTCGGCTGATGCTCACCTGACACCAACTGATGCGTCGAGAATCGTTCAACGAACAACTGCTTTCCTCACGACTCTTCAAATACGAGCTAGCTGCTTGTTAATGAGAGTTAACAACATTCCAACACGTCATATCAAAGTTGCGAAGCCAAACAACCCGGTGAGCCGCATCAAATGTCACTTCTGGACACTTTTGGTAGCGCTTGGTAGCAACTTTAACTTTGTTGGATGCTAAGTTTAGCGGCTAAAGCTCGCAAAACTGCACACAAAGTGGAGGAGCGCGTCGCTCACGGGAACACAAAGGCGGACTGGGGTTAGCTAAACGGGAACAACTCCGAGTAGTGCCCCGGGCTCTGAGAGAGACAGTGGTTTTAATAATTTAAAAGTAACCAGGACTGTGCTCCGCTCCTGCCGACCGCTCACAACAAGGAAGAGGAGCAGGCTCGGTGCGTCGGGACCGGGCAGAGCACGACGGAGCCGCCGCCGCTTCCACACGACCGCGGGCTGAAACTTTTCCACACTCACGTCCACTGCCCTGGAGGTTTGTCTTCTTACCTTTCAGCGGTGTGGCGTCTGGAGCCATTTTTCCTGCAGCTGCATTTTTTTTTTCCATCCACTTGCACAGAGGCGACGTCAGTTCCTGTCGAGGTGGTTGGACGGAGGTTGGGTTGGATCGCGCTTCTGCCACAGTGGGGCGCTCCACCGCGGGTTACACGGGAGAACAGCGCCATCGCACGGGCAGCAGCAGCAAGTGTAGGGACCAGGGAATGAAAGTAAAAAATCCTGCAGGGACGTTCATGCTGAGTGCAGGAGGAAGTACCCACATCTTTCACTGAAGTTAAAATACTCTGTCACAAGTATAAAAACACACATTCAAAATGCTGCCTTTGCAAACTCGCATAAGAATTGTCTGCAGGATGTACTGAAAATGGCAAAAGTAGAAGTAATCACAGCAGAACTGCTCCTGTCCAGTGGTGGGGTGTGACAAAGTACATTTACTTAGCTACTGTACTCGAGTTCATTTTGCATGTACCTGTGCTTACAGTAGATTTATTTGCAGGTACTTTTCACTTTTACTCCACCACATATATCAGCAGATATCTGTATTTTCTATTTCACTCCTTTTTTACGATACACTGCTTTACTTGTTCAAATTGTTTAAAAGTAACAAACAATCAGAGTGGAATTGGTCCACTGAGCCCATCACAGCGGGCAGGTAACATTAGACTCTGCCTCCTGCACTCACTGGTGAAGAAACACCTCTAATGGATGGAAGAGACTGAGACTCAGCCAAAACCACAATTAAAGTGTGTTCAGTAGCATCATCGCAGTCTTTAGCAATATGAGAGTTTGTACTCTTTTTGTAATAAACCTTATATGCAGCGGGCACAGTTAATGATGTAGTTGACCTTACTTACTTTTAATCAAGTAGAAAAGTTAATGTGATGCGTTTACTTTTACTTGGGTACATTTTGTCCCTTTATTTGTCTAAATTAACTTTAACTTAAGTAAAAAGTCATTGTAATGTTGTTGTGCTACAAGTGAGACACTCAATGGTGGAAAGTAGCCAATACTTTACCTAAGTGCATTCTTGCATGGCTCGCACATTTACTTGAGTGTTTCTGGGGCTTTACTCTTCTACTCCACAACATTTCAATTTGTATTTACATTTAATTGATTGCTTTAATTATGTTCCAGATTCAGATTAATGATACAAAACAATGTACAAACAAGTTAAAGTACAAACTTATTTATTACTATTGCCACATACCAGTATCAAATCTGAAGCCTGAACCAGTATGCCATTCTCAAGATAGGCTTTCAAAATACACAACACTCGACAAGAAAATAATTACACAACAACACAATCAATGCACAAAACATAAACACAGTTATGTGTGTTAAGGTATACACAATCACAGCAACGTTCATACAAATTTCAAATGCGTTTTACTATTTTGTACATCTAGTAGGCCTACCAAGTGGCTGCAGTGTAATTGCTGCTAAATACATTTACTTAAGTACTGTAGTAAAATACAGTTTTAAGATACTTACATACTTTTACTGTACTTCATTTCAAATAATAATCAACTTTATTTATCTAGCACCTTTAAAAACAGAGTTTACAAAGGACTTTTACAACGAAGCAAAAGGCAAATTCAAGAGAAATAACAATCGGAAGGAAGCAATGGGACAGGAAGGCCAGACATCAACATTGACGTCATTTGCCATCAGGGCCCCTGATGGCAAAAGCCTGGTCACCTTTAGTTTTCAGCCTAGTCTTTGGAACAGCCAGCAGGGCTCCACCTGAGGATCTAAGGCTGCAAACAGGCACATAAGAGGTCAACGTTTCTGTGATGTAGCTTGGGGCCAGGGCCCGGCGTGCTTTAAAGATGTCAAGTAAAATCTTCAAATCAATTCTAAAACGGACAGGGAGCCAATTGGGAGAAGCAAGGATGGGGATGATGTGATGTCGTCTGTTAAAACCAGTATTCAAAGGGAGGTATCAGCTGCTTGTTACATTACCACTTACATTAAAATGTAAAAACATAAAAACTGAATGCATCAGTGTGAATTACAAGGAACAGTCTATATCTGTGAGGGGCCTTTTTGTTTAATAAGGTACATAAGTACACATTTCAGTGTCAGAAAATATTCCACACAGCAACATATATTCTATTTTTAATAATACACTGTACATTTTGAATACAATTGAAGTGCTGTTAGCGCACCACACTACATCCTCCAAAATGAAGAATCAGCACCTCTTCAAAACATTTACAACAAAAAGTGAATTTATAACATGGAGGGAGGATTTGTAATTTTGTATTAGATGCCCTTAGTTTTAGTCAAGTGTATCTTACAAACTGACAACTGAGTTTATCTTGTACACATTGTAAATGGAAACTCTGTAATGATGCAACCAATGAGACTGAATACACTTTTTTATTTTTATTTGGCTTTTTAGACTGTTTGTGTTCTTTTTTAGAAAAGGTGCAGCCTCCATTTTTCCGGGAATAACATTAACGGTACTAACAGGCTTAATGATTTATTATTCGTAGCCACGTGCTGTCGCGTAGCACATTAGTGTTGCTCTCAGGCACTAACTCCGCCCTCGCGGGAGGTAGACTGAGCGCCACGTACGGTTTGGCTCAACGCACCTTAACATGGAGACGAGCAGATTACGCTCTGACACGCTGTGATTAACGGGCCCAGCGGCCAATCAGCTCTCAACGCGACTGTCGTACTGAGCACGTGCACCTTCTTCTGCCCAATGAGAGGCTGCGGAGGCGGGCCGTTGCCATGGTGAACATCACCCCCCTTGTAGGTTGTGGCCACAGCAGACTTGTATTAGTGGTGGACATGGATGTATTATAAGAGCCGCTACATGACAGCTGTAAACAAACTACACCCGGTGGAGATTCAGCTCACAAGCTCAAAGTACGTGTCGCTTTACTTCTAACTTCACATGGACTCTGTTTATTGTTGACGTTTACCAGGAAACGAAAAGGCTTATTTTGTAGCTTTTTCTACCTCTATGGGATTAGGAATTAGAAACCTGAAACAACTTGTTATTTACCTGGCACCACCAGCCTGTGTATGTGCTTGTGAGTTACAGGTCTCAGACAGAGGGGTTGTTTGAAAGTAATCTTGCTGTTTGTTCGTCCACCTAACACGTGTGCTGCACAGAGAGACAAGATAAAATAAGATCAAATGTATTAATCCCAAAATAAATTATTGTGCCAGCTTGCTCCAAGATCACAGTACAGTGGAATAATAGAATAGAATAAAAATACATAGATTATAAGTGGAATTCAAAATATAAGAATAAATACAGATGTAGATGCTAGATGCTTTTCAGATAAAGCCAAAATTGCATAAGCTCATCTCACATGGTGCCTGAACAAGTTGTGGCTTGTGCACCTTTTGCAATACTTGAGAAATAAACGGTGTTGGCTATGGCAACGACAAACGTATGGGTGAGACACTGGACACACAAGCCTTATTTCTTCTACCTTATTAGGCAATTTTAGTGTAATTAATGTAATTTCATACTAAATTAACTCCTGTTTCATTTTTCTGTTTCTTATTAAATGTATGTAACCAGATGGTGAGCAGCAAAGCATTTGCCCGCTGTGGGCTGGTTCTGCTGAGTTTGTGGCTGTGTATCCAGTCAGTGCCTATCAGTGTGGACAAGTCCAAAGAGAAGCGTGATGCGGAGGAACTGGAGCCGCCACAGAGTGCTGTGAGTCATAAATACAGTGTCACACACAGGGACATCTCTTTTAAATCCTAGCAAATTACAGCATCATTTGTTGTTTGCTCAAAACAAACAACAGCAATATCAGGAATGAGTTGGCCCCCCTAAAAAATTAACAATGTCACTGCATATAAATAATCAATAATGTATATCAATAATGCCCATGTCAAGTTAGGTATTAACAAGTTAAATGTACATTTTAGTCCTCTGACAACAAACACTGTGTGGTTTGGTTCATGCCTCAGGAGACCGGGCTACACTATGACCGCTACCTCAGAGAGGTCATTGAGTACCTGGAGAAAGACCCCCACTTTAAAGAAAAGCTTAAAAATGCCAACATGGATGACATCAAGGTAAACGTCTGCACACTCACTAAAAACATCCCCTTGTTTATTTGCAAGCCTGTGGCAAGAGCATGTTTGTATTGAGCTGTGGCGTGTTGATTTTGCGCCCGCAGCAAGGCAAACTTTCCCGAGAGCTGTACTTTGTCCACCACAATTTTCGGACCAAGCTGGACGAGCTGAAGAGGGAGGAGATGAACAGGCTGCGGATGCTTATCAAAGCCAAACATGACGTCCAGGGGGAGAATGGTGAGTGATCCTCCGTATACTGCGGACATCAAGTCAAGCAAAAGTTTGTTTATAGATTAAAACAACCACCATCGACCAAAGTACTGAACATGCTTAAAATTTAAATAAATTGATATTAAAATGTATATCAAAACAGAGAATAAATAGAAAATACAAAAGCAATAAAATGTTAAACATCGTCAATAATTGCAAATTAAAATATTGCACAATGAGAGATGAGATGGAGGCCTCAAACTCTGAAAGCTACAGAGAAGTGGGTCTCAAGCAGTGATTTAAATGTGTTTTGGGTCTGAGCGACTCTGATATGAACAGGTAAACTGTTCCAGAGACTAGACACAGCCACTGTAAAGGCTTCTGTTAAGCCTATAGAACTCTGGATGCCCAGAAGTATCAGGTTGGCTGACCTCAGTGTTCAGGGTTTGGAGTATGAAGATGCAACAGTTCGATTACAATACAATTTTAAAACCAACCCGGAATTTAATGGGTAGCCAATGAAGAGAGGCCAATTCCGGTGTAATGTGACACTAGCAAACTTGTGCTTCTTGACACTTTACAAGATGCTTTCTAACACAGAGTGTGCGGCTGCGGCACTGTCAGATGTAGGATCAGGCTCTTGAGACACAAGAACATGGTGCAATACTCCGACTACCTCAACTCACGGTGACTTGTAGTCTCTCCAACTGCTGAATGACACGTTAAAATGAAATAAGATGAAGGACCCACAAATATTGATAAAAGCGTAGTTAAAGAACAAAAGTCTACACTTTAAAAAAAACATAATGGTCAGAGACATCACGGCAAGACAAAGGCAACTTGGACAGGATGTGTGGAAACATTTTAGAGATAGTGTTGTATCAATTCGATCATGCGTAAAAACACATTTGCAACTACTTACTTAGACTGAGCTCTTTCCCAGAGTCTATTTGAAATGAAGCTTGAGTAAACAAAGCCGGTAGCACCAGTGTGCCAGTGCACAGAAGAACTGCTGAAGCACATAATGTCTTAGGACAACACATGGGAATTACTAAGTCAGTTTAGTGAATGACACAAATGTTTTATATTATATTATGTTATATTATATCATGTTATATTATATTATATTATATTATATTATATTATATTATATTATATTATATTATATTAATCACCTGTAAACTAGCAGTTATGCACAAAAATACCTTGCTTCTTTAATACAGAAATGTCCCACTTCGGGATAAAAAGAAGTCCATCCACCTACCACCCTACCCACCTACATTGACTTTAAAGGTCAATAAATAAATAATGATAATAATAATTAATTCATTATTCTCTCCCTTGCAGGTCGTACAATGAACCACCAGGCCCTGCTCAAACAGTTTGAGCACCTCAACCACATGAACCCAGACACGTTTGAGGTGGACGACCTGGACCGCCTCATCAAATCGGTACAGTTAGAGAGGGAACAACTCCTGAACACTGTTCGCTACATTTGTCGGCCTCCCACACATACACATGACAGACACACACATCATTAGCATACATACTAGTTGCGTATCTCATAGTTACATTTCTACACTTTGTTGGGAGTCAGTGATTTTTCCTACTTTTCATCCCATGTTTGTAGCGACCACATTTTGCGGGTACTGTAGAGCTGTTTCTAATATGAAACTGCATCACAGGACTTACGTATAATCACAGTAATCTCAGTGAAGAGCACCTTTTTCTTTGCTAAAATTAGAATGAATGAGCCTATAGAGAATTCCAGGTTTCAAACATGACGTGATTCTTGGGAGTGTTCACACGTCAGCATGTTAGGTATTCTTAGCTTTATGTCCTTTGTTGGAGAGGACAAGCTCACCAGAGGTACATTCACTGGTTTTAAGAGACTGGATTGAGAAAAAAACACAAAGGGGAAGCCAGCTCACTGGGTTTGCATGACTCTTTGCTTTACACAGAAGTGCACTCAAGTGCATGTGTGTCCTGACTTTAATCTGCATGGGTTTCATTTCGTGTAGCGTCTTTATGCCTTGGGGACTGCTTGGTAAAATGCAAACAATACTGAGGGTTTGCTTAGTTGATAAAGGCTTTCACTTGACACTGTAATGTATTTCATGGGAGTACCTGCAGGGTGTGTGTTTAACTCCCTATAAGAATTAGTCAGGTGTAGACTGAACTTTGGCATTTTGGTACATTTTAGGACAATGACTTGTGTATTTGAACTATTAAAGACAGGTGGCTGTGGCTCAGGAGGTAGAGCAGGCCAGTCACAAACCAGACAGTTTGCTCAATCACGGGCTCCTTTATTATAATAGTCAGGATGCATTTGTAATTTGCCATACTTCAGCCCTACAACACCAAGCAGCTGGTTTTAGATTCCATGTCAACAAACCAATCCACCACTGTGCCAACAAATCATTTGTTGGAATACAAACTCTGTGGTCCTTTCTCTCAGTTTTACTACCCAGGAGTAACTGCTGACGAAAGATGTATTAGTACCTGATCAGCAGCCATTAGACGGTAGGAGGTAAACATGAAGAGCAGGTCGTAGATTGATTTTGCCTGGAGCCCTTGCTGAGCTATGAAATAAAAAAATCATTCTAAATGCCAAGCAGTGGGCTTCATCATCCATAGAGCTGCTCTGATCGCACCTCCTGTGTTGGGACAGAATGAATCAGTTCCAGGAGGAAAGAATAAAGTTCCATCAAGGTATGAATTCTCCCTTTTTTGTTTTCATTTGTAGGCGACCAAAGACCTGGAGAACTTTGACAAGGACCGTCACGATGACTTCAAGAGATATGAGATGATGAAGGAGCATGAGAAGAGGGAACATCTGAAGAACTTGAGTGAGGATGACCGCAAGAAGGAAGAGCAGCATTATGAGGAGATGAAGAAGAAACACGCTGACCATCCCAAAGTGAATCATCCAGTAAGTCTCCTGCTGGAGCTACGTTCATTAGAAAAGGCACCAGAGAGCTGAAACTCCTTTACTCAAGCAGCAGAAGCCTCAGTTATTTCTTTCATGATCTTTGGTTCTAATCTAAGTTATTAGATGGAAGAATTATGTGGACAACTGAACGGCAGTATTCAGACAACCTGTGTGTGTGTGTGTGTGTGTGCGTGTGTGTGTGTGTGCAGGGCAGTGAAGACCAGCTGAAGGAGGTGTGGCAGGAGGGCGACGGTTTGGACCCACAAGACTTTGAACCCAAGACTTTTTTCAAACTCCATGGTAACCACAGATGCCATATTTGCCAAGAACATCTGTTCAGAAATAGTCTATTGACACATATCAGTACCACTAAGCCATAAGATTAATAACATTAATATAATACAACAAACTCGTTAATGAAACTATGTATGAATGAAATGACCTGTTCATTCCAGTCATTTGTTTTGTGTTGCAGACAGTAATGGAGACGGCTTCTTAGATGAGACTGAGCTTGAAGCTCTCTTCACTAAAGAGGTATTTACAATATGCTTGTGTATTTATGTCTAACTGCCCTTGTTCTGCATGATTTAGGATAAGGTCATATGTAAACGAAGAAGCCTTTTAGATTAAATTTCTCTGTGTTTGTGTCTTCAAGCTTGAAAAGGTGTACAACTCTGAAAATGAAGAAGACGATATGGTTCAGATGGAGGAGGAGAGACTTCGCATGAGAGAGCACGTTATGAACGAAGTGAGCTGCCACAGTAACAGAGCAGATGTGTGGGGTTGTGTTCAGTCATGCTGCATGGTGATAAGCACCTCACACAGATTCAAATTCCAGCTTAGCCGGGGTCTTTCTGTGTGGAGTTCGCATGTTCTCCACATGTCGGCGTAGCTTGGTACCCTGGGATTGGCTCCAGCTCCCCCTACAGCCCTCAAAGGATAAGTGGTATAAATAATGGATGGATGGATGAACCAGGCCTGTTCATGCCCACAATTGATATTGCTCGAGTGATGTCAGTTTGACTTTTTTTTATTGGAATTTCTGACTATTTAACACATTTCAATATCAAAACATACAGCACAGTAAAGGGCTTGCCCCTCTGTGTTTTATTAAAAGTGCTGTACTGTTTTTAGATTGATCATGTTCTAAATGACTAGAGAATATTAAGTTATAGCACCCCCACTGAATTTGTCATTTAAAAAACTCCACTGGAAAAACACATGATCCATCCAACCAATCCTGAATCAGGGACTGGTAAAGCTGGTGGAAAATGGGGAAAATGGGTCATGCTAAACAGCAACAGCAGTGGGAAATAGAGTTGGCACTGACGATACCTGTGTTGATGTTCAGGTGGACACCGATAAAGACAGACTCGTGTCAATGAGCGAGTTCATGGCGGCCACTCAGAAGGAGGAGTTCCGCGAAAAAGACGAGTGGGAGGTAAGAACACTGTTCTTCTTCTGTTTATACAGGACAGTTGGAAAGATGATTTTTGTGTTTCTTGATCTGAATTTCATCTTATTCTTTCATTCTATTCATAACATCTGACCATTCCCTGCCCTCCACCCTGCTCCTGCCTGCACAGACTTTAGATAATAACCCCTTATACACAGAGGAGGAGCTGAGGGAGTATGAGCAGCAGCTGACCAACGAGAAGAATGACATCAACAAGAAGTCGACCGAGCTGCAGACACAGAGGGAGGAGCTCGAAAGGAAACAGGAAGAGCTTAATGCTCAGAAGTTGGGTCTACAGCAGGTAGACTAAAAAGAAAAAACAATAAAAATATTATATAGATGAAACACAATCAGGATTTTAGTAGTCTGCACTCAATAACCAGAGTGTAACACATAGTTCTAATTCATGATATGCATGGTTTGTTTGCATATGACATATTTACTTCCTCGTAACAGTGCTGATGAGATGCACCCACACAATACTGTATTCTGTTTACTATGCACTGTAGTGCAGGCACAGTATACGAACTAATATATATATTTTGATATTTGCATACAGTAGCATATATACATACAGAGCAGAGGTTCCCACTTATTTTGTGATTCTCTCACATTTTCTCTCCTTCTCTCTCTCCTCAGGCAGTTGAAGAAATGGATAGAATAAAAGCCCAGAGCACAAACGCTGAGGTCAAACGTAAGTATGACATTTCAATGAGTCTAACGTCTAAAGCCACTTCTCTAACTTGAAGGTTGTGGCCTGTCATCATCAGACTCATGATCACCTCCCCCAAGGAGGTTACGTCTGTCATATGTTAATTAGCATGATTACGCAAAAACTACCGGACGGATGATCACAAAACTTGGCGGGAGGATGTGGTGTTGGGGTCAGGGAAGAACCCATGAAATATATTATGCAGATTTGGATCAGGGGGCAGATCTAGGAATTTCTTTTCACTTTCTTTAAAGGTCCCGTGTGTAAGATTTAGTTGAAAGGGATCTATTGACAGAAATTGAATATAAAATAATCCTAGTGATGTTTTCACGAGTGTGTTTCATCTAAATTATACAAATTGTTGTTTTATTTACCCTAGAATGAGCCCTTTATATTGAAATACTTTATTTTTACATCGGGGGGGGGGGTCCTCCTCTCTATGGAGGCCGCCATGTTTCTTGTAGTAGCACAGACTCGACAAACTAAACACCCTTTGAGTTTTTATGAAAACTGAAGGTTACAACAGGTTCTCTTTCATGTTTGGAGGGGGAGGGGTGAGGGGTATTCAGCTGCCACATGCAACTTCACCCCTTTATGACACTAAATTCTACACACTCTACACAATTCTACAAATTCTACACACTCTACACAACTTTAACATTGCGAGATAAGGCATTCTTCAAAATTGTCATTTAATTGTTCTGTGTATATTTCATGGATCTTGATGAAAAATCAGGCATGGTTAGAGGACTTATATTTATGAGTGTGTGCAATTGGGTGCAGATCCAAATAAAAATCTGGATCTAGTGAATTTACACGAATTTTCCTTAGGGGAATGTTAGGCCTTGGTGCAGTTATGTGCTCTCTGAGTGCCATTCTTGTTATGTAAATGTATTCAAGTTGGGCCATTGTGACTCTCCTGCAGGTGAAGGTGACGCAGCACCAGTTATACCAGGAAACAATCAGCCACTGCCCCCTGGTCACCAGCAGCAAGATGTACCAGTGCCAGGACACTCTTAGCAGGTCTCACCACTCTGCAAGCTGCAGGGATGCCACTGACCGTGTGTGTGTGCGTGTGAGTGTGTGTGCGTGTTTACTCTGAAATCATTTCAATTTTCTGTTTTCTATTTAGAATTTTCAAAACACCACTGGACAAAAACATGCCGACACATTAAGAGCATGTGAGAAAGTCTGATTTTAGGCCTTAAATTCAGTCAATTACGTCATTATTCCTCTTGTTGGTGGATTCGACTTGAAATGTGAAGCTTGTCCATTTGTCTGTGTTCACAATCAACTCTTTTGTTTTTGTCGTATTGATGTTTTGTCACAACTAGGACTCTGTTCTCCATGGGGAGTGTAAGGGAGGAGGCCCTGATAAGTGAATGTTTTGTTTAGTTTACACTGTAGTTTATTGTCTCTGCTACTGTCTCTAAGACAAAAACACACTTTTTTTTTTCAGGTGAAGTGAGCTTAGTGTTTCAGAAATAAATTTATGTTTTATGTATGTCACCACGGAGTTCATGTAGAACTACTGGCAAATGAATGACATGGTCCTGAAGAGTTTTAATTTTCCATATGGAAACAGCACTTCTACCCATTTTCCTACAAGTTACATTTTTCTTAAAGACTTAAACTTAAAGCTTTACCTCTTGATTATTACATTGGTAATAAGGTTTCATTTCAAACTAAGTGAAATGTGTTCACAATCGTGTTTAACAAAATTTTAAATGATCTTGACCTCCAAAATCTCTTTACTATTTTATGAGACTTTAATAAGACTGCAACAATTACACACAGATCATCAAACATTGTTTTCTTTTAAGTATTTTTCTCACTAGCAATGAAACCCTTACATGTATAGAAAGCAGAAAAACTACTTCACTTGTATTTTCTATATTTTCTCCCTTGGACCAGATGATTGAAGTACATATTTATTTTACAGATGAAGTTACATATATTATATATTTAAATTACTGTGATTGTGCTGGTTTTAGAGTGAGTATGTGAGTTCTGAATTGGTTGTTTACAGTGAGCTTTTGTCAGTGCTTGTGAGTGCATGTGTATGAATCTGTCATTTTTCAAAATGGAATAATTTTGTCTTCTCTACATCACTGTCAATGAAACTTAGCTTGGGAGTTTAATCCAAGAGTCACATGGTCAAAAACAGATTTCAAAACAGTCACATTTTAGGAGAGATGCAACAGATAAGAGATATAATCAGGACACAAAGACGGATCCTTTGAAGTGCAAGTTTATTTCTGTCTCAAATCTATCTGCCTCCCAACATCTTTAGAGCCCAGTTTACCTCAAGTTTTATTTATTTATTTGAGGTTTTGATTGTGGACAATAAAGTGAATGAGCCTGCAGTTTGGAGGGTTGTCTCTCTTTAATGCGCACGCACGCACGCACGCACGCACACACACACACACACACGCACACACACACACACACACACACACACACACACACACACACACACACACACACACACACACGGGATGCAAAATATGAAATATTCAACATGATCAAATGATACTTCCTACCACATGATTTAAAAACACAGAATTCATGGAGGGAGGTTTAGCTTCGCCCATACGAGTTACTGAAACGCTCACTGAGGTATTCTCCTGCCTGAACTGGAGGATATTTGTTGGAACCGTCGCAGCAGGAGATCACAGCCTCATCGTCAGGCTGGACGAAGAAAGCCAGGGACTGACGTGTGCTGGAGTCTCCAGCAGGGGGCAGTAAAACTCTGTGGAGCTGTGCAGCAAGGAGCAAATGAAATACATTATATTACATATAAACACATACACACATACATACACATTATATACACATTGTAGTTGTCAATTTGTATTGGTATTTCTTATTAGTAACTGCATACAAAATATTGTTTTATAATATTCAAGTAAAAAGTATGACAACATTTCTTATAGCTGTCTTTCATATTAAAACATACCAACTATACAAAATATTATAATATTACTTAATTGTTTACTTCAAAACACGGATGACCGTCCATATATAATAAAACATGCATGAACGTCTATATAATTTGATTATAGAGATTTGAGATTATAGGGGTTAATGTAGATCTGGCTGCAACACCTAAACACTTCACCCCCCCTCAATCGGCATAGTGGTGAGTAGATAATGAGTGAATTTTCTATCCCTTTAAATACTGTCTAAATAGTGGTGCGATTTATGATTTTACTTTTGCTTTTGCTTATTCATGACAAAAAGAAAAGGTTAGATCTCTTCAAACCTGTTTCTAGAACTCAAACCAAACTGTGCAGAAATGTCTAGAAACTCACCACAGAGACGAACTGGTCGCTGGTCCAGCGCTGCATCAGGTCAGCGATGTTGATGAGGACGGTTCCAGGGACGCAGGGAGCACAGATGAATTCACCTGAACGCTTACGTACCTGAGGATTAAAGTGCAGTACATGTGTGAGATTTCTCCCAACAACAAAAAAAACTAAAGAAAGAAACTGAGTGCTGCTCAATAGAAAAAGGCAGACTGTTCATTCAAAGGTACATTTTCTATATGGTATCTTACAGTCCTCTCTGGCAGTAGCTCTGGAAGATGAGTTTTGATTTGGTTTAATGCAAGAAATGTAAGATTCTAAGTAAAATAGCAAGTTGTGTTGTATGATTTAACGTGACAACACAAGTGAAAAAGATATCCTTAAGTAGCTCGTAGTAAAGGAGGAACATTTGTTTTTTAAACGTTGCATAGCATCCAGAGAGGTGGAGATGTGAGTATGATGACCTGCAGACCCTCAGAGCTCTGAAACAGCAGTGTGATGGTGCCGTAGTCAGAATGCTCTCCACACCGCAGCTGACCCTCCTTGGCTTTCTCACTGTTCACTGGTGGGTAGTACAGAGACCGCAGCGTCGTGCCGTTCTCATCAGCTACAGGAGACACAGCAGACATGATCAGGTTTACTGGCATCTAAATATTAGGAGAGTTTATAGTGAGCTCAACATCTATGCCACTGGGAGATAGAGCACGTTGTCAGTCATCTACTGGTGAGTGTTACTTCAGTTACATTTGTTTAAAGTGAGGAAAATCCTTCCTTCTTAGCCATCACCAACGTGCCCTTGAGCAAATCTCTCCTGAGCTGGACTCACTGACTGTCTTTGTGATACTCTTATACAGTGAGAGCAGTGACATACTTCCTATTAAACTGTGTGCACCCAGGAACACCTCTTGGTCCAGACCTAGACCGTGGGCCATCACCCTCATCACCCGCAGGCTCAGCTCCTTGCAGCGCTGGAAGAAAGACGTCTGGATCTCCTGGAAGTCCACCACAGCATCTGATGTCGGCCATTTCTACAGCAGAGGCAGGACGTTCATTAGTGCCTGACCAACTTCGATTTTCCAAGTATAAACTATACAGTAGATATCAGTTAACTTAACAGTGCACATTTTATGGGGCCACTGTTTCTAAATAACCTCAAATGTATCTTTAATACATTTATTTTTACAAAGCAATTTCTTGCCAATACTTAATATCAGCTGATAATAATGATGGATTCAAAAGAAAAAGTAGGACAGAACTTTGCCTAACTTTGCAATGGCTTGTACTTTGACCCCACGGCTGATTCTAAGGGCAATCTTCTTTGATCGATCATGATGCAGTAGGTCTGTTACATAACATGGACAAAAGTCATCTTTGATAGGGGAAACGTTATTACTATGTCAGGGTGGAGTGAGGATGTATTGAATGCCTCCTTCAGGTCCCCAGGTCGACGTGGATTCAACCTGAAAAAAGCAGTTGGGTCAGTTAAAACAAAGACAGCCCGATGGAGCAGATAAGAAGTGTGTACTCCCTGTAGTGAATCCCACCTCTCAGCCTCCAGAGACACCCAGCCGTGGTTGGGATTGTTGGCGAAGGTTTTCCTGCTGAAGGGCCGCTTCACCTCATCCGGCTGCAGGAAGAAATCCCTGGAAACGCGCATAACACGGTGCACCTGTCCACACACACACACATCAGGAGAAGAGACGCACACTCCAGGTTTACTTTTACGCACGATCCTGTAAACTAAAGGATCATCTGCGCTGCTCTCACCTCCTCGTCCGTGATCCCGGTGTTCCTCAGGAACACAAAACCAACTTCCGTAAAGGCAGCTTTCAGCTCTTCGGCCAAACTGTGCAGCTGCTCGTTCTGAACACCTCGCTCATCCAGGCCGCACGCACCGAAGTCCACTACGGGAATACTCATTTTTCACAAAGTACGCGTAAAGTTCTCTGCAAGTGGTTGCAACTCAACTGAGAAATACTTGAGACTCACAAAAGTTGGTTACTACCTTCCGATCGTATCGTTACGCGCTCTAGTCATGTTACCTCTTCCAGCCAATAGGAAAGCAGCCCACCCAGTGAAAGGTTGATATTTAGAGGAGCCAGTTTCTCCAGTATACAAACAGGGGTCCACCTGAGAGGATGTTTGATTTGCTGAATGAGTGGAGGAGCGGCTCCTTCGCATGCTGCGGCTTCATGGGAATTTATTATGTCGGTGCCAGCAGCTTCGTACAGGACTCATCTAAAATCTATGGCTCTTCCTCGGGCTCTGATGGCTGCTGCTCTGGCTATTGGAACTCCTCTAGGCAAGTCACACCACACTTCAGTCAAATAATCTCCCACACTGAAATGAACAAATGTGCCAGGTGCCAAGGAGCAGTTCTCAAGATTAAGTACAAGTTACTGCATTTTGTTCTATAATTCGGTCAATGCCACAGAGATATTGATTTAAAACTGCATTTCCCTCCTGTTTCTTCCAAGATATCACTGCCCCTGTTCTCCTCATCAGTCCCTGCTGATCATTTCAGCTGTGGAACTGGTGCATCTTATTTTGAAACATTTTAATGAGTTCCATTCAATAAATTCAATTTATTTGTAAAGCACCAAATCACAACATACACCACCTCAAGGATCTTTACATGGTGAGATCGAGACCTCAAACTATAGAGAAAGTTCCCACAAAGAGCAAGCAAAAAAACTCATTATGAAGGAACTACAGACGGTGAGCTGTACACATAACTTTACAGTGAAAAAGAACAGAAACAAACTGGTCTAAGTAACACAAGATGGCCAATTACAAAAAGTCCTTTTCAGCATTACTTTTGTTTTTATGATATCACAGTCATCTAATCACGTATCTAAATTCTCTGTGCAGAGAAATGCTGTGCAGATTTGATGTGTATGGATAAAGAGGCCAGGAAGCACAAACTCTGGCCCCTGCACCCATAGCCTTCAGCCTGCTGCAGGTGGTGCAGGACTCTCTGCAGGGAAGCCTTCCAGAGGACGCCCATGTTGGAGCCTCTGGGAGACTGCGTGTCCCTGACCAGAGTGCCTGATGGGAAGAATGCACTAGTGTCAGAGTTTGACAGCAGAGAGAAGCTTATTCAGGTAAGTTTTACAGTTTGGGAGCCAAGCTGAGACTTTTATTCTGGTTGAATTCATCTGAAGTCAAGAGACATTTCACTGTCTTAATTACTAACTAGAATTTCACTCAGTTGACCGAATACATAAGCCAAGTCCAAACGGTGCCCTTATGAAACCCCATCTAAATTCATTACATCCAGATTTGTATTTGGACACATTCATAAATATCAGTTCCTTAAACATGAATGTAATGGGTTCTTGCTTGTGACACTCCCCACCCCTCAACAAAATCTTATCAAAATCGGGGGTGCAGCTTTTGCGTGACCATGCTAACTAACTAACAAATGCAATAGAAAACACAAGCTCCTTGCTTGTTGGGAGTTGGTGAAGGAGCAGACAGATGCGACAGAATGGACTGAGACGTCCTCAGGTGGAGCACTTCTGGCTGGATCCACACCTCATATAGAAGCTCCCGGTTAACATCAGAAGAGGTAAGGGTAGTAAAGTGAGGGATGACCCTCTTTATTTGGGGGAGAAAAAAAATCAGACATAAGGAAAACAATGATTTGAGCTGCTGTTCAGTAGATATAATGCAGTAAAGCCAAATGTGTCCTGCTTGTATTTAGCTCTCTAGCCCACAGGTGAGAACCTCACATTGTTCTTAGACTCTTTTAACCTGTTGTATCAACACGACTCAACACTTTCTAAAAAGCATGCAGTCAATTAGGAATCCTGTGTTTGTTGTCGAAAGCCAGACAACCAGACCCCGGGGATTTTTGTTCTGGAATCTACTCTTTCTGTGGCTCTTTTATCTCGAGAATTGTTCATCTTATCAGCTTAACACTTGAAATGTTTATTGTTCAGGGCACAAGGAAGCGCAGGGTAAAATCTGCTGTGATTTGGACACGTGATACATTCAATATTAATACACCTTTTAATGCACAGGCGACCAGCGCTCTGTAGCGGCAGTGGGACTCATCAACTTAAGTGATGTTGTTGATCACGACAACCGTGTGTGAACAACAGGTGAACTGCTCTTTGTGCAGCAGAGGTGGTGCAGCTCTAAGGTTCTGTGGACTGAGTCCCCGCAGTTGGTCTTTAGTTTGTGTGGCTCAATTACTGCAGGTCACTTTGACTGTGACAGAAAGAAGCTGCGAGGCCAAACAAACAACCCATTCCAAACAGGCAGGTTTACAGCTGCTCTAGTTTAACCAATTGACACATAATTTGCTTGAGTATTTCCATTTCGTGATACCTTGTATTTCTGCTGCATTATTTTTCTCAGGGAAATGTTGTACTTCTTTCCATTTATTTCCTCCACTTAAGGTTTTTTTATTTTTTGTATTTACAGTTTTTTTTGTGAAATAATTGTTAAATGTTAATCTGATACTTGAATGAATCCTTCCGACTGGTGGATTGGATCCCAGATGTGCCCTGGTTCTATAGCATGGCTGAGAACATGCACAAACAAGCTTGGAAGGACAGGGTGGACGACAATGACGGGTATGTAATATAAAGATGATGTCTCTGTGCCTTGGTTTCATTGGTTCACACAGTGAGGCGGCCCACATGCCCCTGACCCCACCCCCCACACATTAGTGGGAAGGCACAGCAGAGTCGCTTCAAAGTGCAGGTGGATGCTGGGGACTGGGCAGAACTGTGGGGTGGATCCAAAATGTTGCATTTGAGCAAACTTCAAACTGTAGGAAAACAGAAGATTCTTTGTCCTTTTCTGCATTCAAGTAAATAAGTTTGATGTTGCACTGTAAGAAAAGAATGCGAAATCGTTGAATAAATAAATCCAAACATGTCCTGGGTACCATTGTGTCATTATTGACGAGAACATCAGATACAGTACACAAAAAAAAATGGATATGGATTCGATCAGGCTCATGGCATTCCAATATCTAAGACACAAGGAATTAAAAGGAAGCTAAACAATTGCAAGATTTACAACTAGAATGGCCGAGGCTTAACAGACCCCTCATGAAACCACATTTAAATTCACTAGATGCAGATTCTTTTGGGGATCTGCACCAAATTACACACACTCATAAATATCAGTCTACTTAACATGTCAGGTTTTTTTTCATCATGATCCATGAAATATTCTTTGAGAAATCAATGAAAATGTGGAAAAACCCTATCAATGTTAAAGAAAGTGAAGCAAATGACTGGATCCGCCCCCTGATTCGGATCAGCATCAATATTTGATGACTTCTTCCCTGACCCATAACGAATCTTTCCAAGTTTGATGGAAATCGATTGAATAATTTTTACGTAATCCTGCTGATGAAAATGCAACCTACCTGCAATCAGAAATATTGAAATTAATTTTATTTATTTGATTGATTTTTGATCATTTGATCTGTATTTGCAAAGAGTCATATCATATAAAACAAGCAGTAGCACGATCAATTGATAATAACTCACTGTAAAATGAGTCACCAATCGTCAACAGGCTTCAAAGTTAAAAGAATCAGTTTAATTCCAGTTTGAGACCACGTCGGTGTGCTAATGAGTAGCCAATCAGGAGCTGGGCATGTTGTTGAGCCCCTCTTTGCCCCCCCCCCCGTGCTGCTGTGTTAAATAACTTATGACTTAGGAGCTTATGAACTTATGAACACTATATCACATGTCCTGCAGCTGCCCTGACTGTAACCAGTACGTGTGTTTGTGCCGTTATTCCAGCTTGATTACTATTTTGAAACATGTCACGGCCGAGTTTAGTAAATTGCGCAACCCCCCGTGCCGTAGCCTACTGACACTCTGCCCACTTCCCCTCTGAATGGAGTGCAGATAAGACAACAGATAACATGTGTGAAACCAAATGCACCAGCTGAACTCCAGGCTGATCAAACAGCATGCGGCATTATGAGATGCACTGGTGACGTTCCAATCCATCTGCCTGGTTATGTGAATGGAAGCCTCGGAGAACATGCTCAGCTGGGATGAGGAGTGGAACATCTCGTTCGCAGGTTGTGGCTTCAGGAGTGTTTACCACCTGGGAGCCTCCAGCTGTATCCTGGAGCGGGTTCCATGGCTGATTCATGGTGCTTCTAAAATCGGCGGAGCTTCGTCTGGTTGTCTCGTCGCTGCAGCCCTGACTGTTGGGATTCCTATCGGTGAGTCTTTCATTCTCACTTTCCACCTTAAAACTATGAACGTGAACTATTCATGTTTACTTGTATGAACTGAACTTTGAACTAGTTCATGAGAGGTGTGAACTTGAACAACACTGCAGAGCTCATACATTTCAAACACATTTATAAAATAAATGGGACACCAAGTAAGTAATTAGTATATTCCTTAGCCTTTAATTCGTTACATTACATTACATTTCATTTAGCTGACGCTTTTATCCAAAGCGACTTACTATAAGTGCATTCAACCATGAGGGTACAAACCCAGAACAGCAAGAAGCAAGTAAGTACAATTTGCTTCAAAAAGGCCAAACTACAAGTGCTACATATAAGTGCCACTAAACAGATTTTTTTTTATTATATATAAACACCAGAGTTGACGTTAGTTTATTAGGCATCATCTTCTTAACCAAGGTGTAGTCGGAAGAGATGTGTCTTTAGAGTTTATAGTGACAGTATGGCTACATTTAAGATATATCAAATGTATAGAGGAGGTAAATCTTGTTTTTTTTCCCACTTACAGTATCCATGACGTACGCTCTCTACAAGTTCTTCCTTCTGTAGTAATTGAGGTTCATAGAGGTGATAGAGAATGGTCAAGGACATGTTATCTGAGAGCAAGTGATGTGATAGATACTTGTATTTGGCAGGTTCATTGACACACACACACACACACACACACACACACACACACAGAGAGTCTTTGCAATAGTGAGGCCAAAGTCCAGATGTCACATTGGGGTCAAAGGAGGCCAACTTGGGACAAACACCCATCTCCCCTCTTCCAGTCACTGACTGAACACACACAATAATATCATAACGAACACAAAATAACATCACACAAAGGGGAAAATACAAAATATATTTTGTACAGCGTTCATGGTATTAATGTAGCTACAGCTTTAAATTTGAAGTTGAAATAATAAAATGGACTCACAGCAATATCAGATCAAATGCCCCAGTGCGTTTATTGCAGCTTCTGCCATTGAGTCGGGATTCTGTGTCTCAATCTTCAATACATAGAAATAGCAAAGGAATTAAAAAGAAAAAGATATTGCTGAATTTGATGAATTACTAATCTTTCTTGGATAATCAGTTTAGTTAGTTTGAACCATGTCCTAACACTATAATCAAACAAAAATTACAAATACAACTCTACCCTCCCTCTCATGTTTATCTAACCACTACATCGCTGTACTCTTCTTCTCTTCTTGATCTAGGTCTAGGTATCTTTATTGTCCCCGAGGGGCAATTTGTTGTACAGCCAGCAGAACAATCACGCAACCAGTGGACATAAATAAAACATAAAAACATAAAATACACAATAAATACTTGATACACTCATGTTAGAGTACTTAAAGGGCTAGTGACAGCAGGGACAAATGAGTTCCTACGTCTGTTTGTCCTGCATCTAGGTAAGAAATATCCGTGGCCTGACAGAAGCAGTGTGAACTCAAAAAACAGGGGGTGACTGGGATCAGCCAGAATCGACCAGGCCTTCTTCAGGGACCTGACCTTGTGTGGTTTAGGGAGGTCGTATAGTGCCTGATATTTTGCTGCACGCTCCGACAATACTTTGTAGCTATTTCTTATTTTTTAAAGGTCAGTAACCCGTACTAACAAATAAAAAATAAAAAGATAAGAACAGATACAATAAAACAATAAAAACCAAATCATAAAAGTGCTGTCAACATCAAAACGAAGCTTTCGATAAAAATACACGCATCAATTGCTTGTTTTCTGTATCTCTCCTAAAAGATGTATCTTTTTAAACTCTGATCTTTTCTGCTTTCTCTGATTTCTTCTCTCCATTCAACACAATCACTCCTCAGACTGAGACTTTGCCACATTTTCCTCCACAGAACAGTTCTGTG
The DNA here is from genome assembly GCF_009819705.1 of Hippoglossus hippoglossus. Classification (NCBI taxonomy): domain Eukaryota; kingdom Metazoa; phylum Chordata; class Actinopteri; order Pleuronectiformes; family Pleuronectidae; genus Hippoglossus; species Hippoglossus hippoglossus. The sequence continues at coordinate 20,431,959 of NC_047156.1, forward strand.
TCCATGTGTTGTCGATGGCGAAAGAGGCCAGGCAACAAACACTGGGCGTTTTCCACCCGACCTTCAGTCTGCTGCGGAGGGTACAGGAGTCCCTGATGGAGAAACTCCCAGAGGACGCTCACCGTCGGGCCTCGGGGAAGCTCTGCGTGTCCCTCACCCGACTGGCTGATGGGAAGAACGTTTTGGTGTCAGAGTTCGAGAGCAGAGAAGAGCTCATTCAGGTGCAATGGAGCAGAGAAAAACACTGGTTTGGTTTTACAACATCTGCTCTCATTCTCTATCAGCAAAAATGTCTCTGATGTTCTTCAGTTCTGATGTTTTGACCTGCACTGTCTCTCTTTGTAGGTTCTCATGTGCAGCTGCTTTTTCCCTGTTTACTGTGGTTTTACTCCACCTTCATTCCGTGGAGTGGTGAGTAGATACACTTTTTACTCGTTTCATTCCACTGCATGTTCCTGTATTGTCCCTGAAAACGTCAGCTGACATATTCTTTAGGATTAGCTAAATGGTTACACAACAGTGTTCTTTACTTAAAAACAGCAATGAAATGTTCGCATCCTATGAATAGACGTCAAGTAAAAAAACCAGGGGATATTTTCCCCTTAGAGAACGGAAAAAAGAGGTAAATACTCTGGCAGCACGTGTTGCATACAGAACATTGTTATTGTGAGATCAATGTGTTTGTTGACTTGATTATAATACAACCCTGGGGTTTTACTGGGAAATGCTTGAAACACGCTATGATCGACTATATAAAGATACATTTTTTAGTTGTCATAATTTTAATTCACACAAATATTTGGTGCGACTCAGAACCAAAGAGCTGGAAGCAGGCACATGCACAAATGGACACCAGGTGGTGCTCAAGCAACCACAATTTTGGCCCCTGGCTAAATAAGTGCCCTTTTTGTGAGGTATGTTGTTCTTTTTCGGTGGCATCAATTCTCAAGTAAAAATGCATTGTAAGGGCTGAGTTCGACCCTCTATGGTTCTACCGCTGTGAACCTGGACGATCCCCTGAACCTCCCTCCTTGACTCCCCTTATCACAGCCTCCACTATCTTTGCATGTGAATTGAGCACCATGGCGGTTTCCCTGACTCTTTGGTGTCCACCAGGTAACAATAGTGATTGAAAGCCTCAACATTGTTTGTCACTGTTGTGAAATGAAAAGCATCAGAGGCTCTATATATATCCTGCGCACGCAGTGTACATAGGACAGGCTATATATAAATGTATAAATTAAGAAATAATTGAATTCAATACCATATTCTCTGTGTGAATTAATAATTTAGTAGTGATCTGTTATTGAGTATATATGACCTTTACTGTCCCTGACTGGAAATCCAAAGACACTATATAGAAAACAGGACATTTAGTTTGCTTTAAGCTGATCTGTGTTATTTTAAAGCTGAGTGAAAATCACATTCTTTTCAAGCTTTGGGTGTGTCTGGTCACCTGAGATAGTCAAGTTCATCTGCTCCCTCTCCTCTCAGTACTACATGGACGGAGCCCTGAGCAACAACATGCCCCTGTTCGAGAACAGAAACACCATCACCGTGGCCCCGTTCTCTGGCGAGAGCGACATCTGCCCCAGGGAGGGTACTTTCAACTTCTTCGATGTGCACTACGGCAACGTCAGCATCCAGGTCAACACTGGCAACGTGCACCGCATCTGTACATCCTTCCTACCTCCTAGACTAGAGGTTGGTTTACATTCAGGTTCCTTTTGAAAGGATTAAGAAGTTCTCTGCTGCAAAAGAATAGCAAACATTTGTTCATCACTAACGTTTGTTCTTGACAGAAACTGGCAGAGATCTGTCACAACGGCTACATGGATGCTCTTCGTTTCTTGAGAGAAAAAGGTGAGATCTACTCGTCACTTTCATCACACACATAGTAACAAATACAACATGATCCTAATCAGCTGTCTCTTACAGATCTGCTCGGGACACAATGTCTTCCCTCCAGTTTGGTGTCAGACATGGACACGGTCAAACCTACTTGTTGTGAGTTGTGGAAGAAATTGGCTCAAGGGGACGAGTCCGAGAAGATTCATCTTAACGGGTTGAATCCTGCAGCAGAGGAGGATCACTGGCTTGACCAGAAAGTCATAGAGAACCTCCCGGATGATATCAAGAAAAGTAAATGACACATATTAGACTGGGGTGGCCGGTTTGATCCTTCACCTGCCAGGATACCTTGAGCAACATAATGAAAAGATAGCCTTCAGTTACTAAAAAACATACAGTAGAGTGCATACCTTCATCAAGGCCCCACAGTCCCTTAAATTCAGTTCCCTAAATATGCCAGATTGTTTTTCATCAAGATCCATGTATCATTTCCTGGGAATACCAATTTTTTTTTAAAACATCCTCTCTATATGTTAAAAATGTTAAAGTAATTTAAAAAATGCTGGATCCAATCCCTGGTCAAAATCCAGACAAAAATTTAATGGGTTCTTCTCTGACCAATACCACATCCTTACACTTTCTTGGTAATCCATCCAATAGTTTGTGTGATGCTGCTAACAAACAAACAAACAAACCAACAAAGAAACAGACAGGGGTGAAAACATTGTCGGAGGTAACTAAAACTTATCTCATCTCAAAATTGTTTTTTTAGATCAAATCTGAGACAACTTGTTCTTTCAGTTAAATTAAACGATGTGAAGTCATTTTTACTTTAAGACATGTTATCATTCTGGACCTTATCTGTGATAAAATACTGTCCATGTGTACAAGGCGTATTTCACTGAGCACAATAGGGTTCTCGTGGTGTTGGAAATTTCAGTTACTCTCCAAAAAATCTGTGAACCTCAGTAAATGTACAACAGCATTTTTTAATTCTCTTGTATGAATTCATGTTGTGTGTGTGTGTGTGTGTGTGTGTGTGTTTGTGTTTGTGTTTGTGTTAGGCCTGTGTGAGGTCTGCAGGGAGAGTCCTGGTGGTGTCGGTCCATGGTCTCAGCTCACAGAGTTCCTTCCGGTCAAGTTGGTTTTGTATCTGCTGACCTTCCTCATGCTGCCCATCGAGCTGAGCCTCTTACTCACCAAAAGGTAAAGAAAAGACAAGGGTTTGTCGTTCTGGTCAAATTTCACCGTTAAGTTTTTATATGAATAAGTTAGTCAAAACCATTTGAAACAGACATGCATTGTATATCCTGCACATTTCTCCACAGAATATGGAATATAAAAATGTTACATCCATGATTACTGGTTCGTCAGCAACACAGTCTACTATGATCCTCTCCATTTTAGAGATTTACAGTTGCATGTATTTCCAAGTTTCAAGGTCTCAGGCAGCCAAAAGCAACAGCCCCTTTAAAAATCATATCTGATTGAATTTATTTCTGGCTTCAATATTTCTTATCTTGAGTGTACTGTTTGTATTGTGACAGTGTGCTACAGTCAGGCTGTGCAGTCATTTACAGACTGTTGACGTCAGCTACAGATTTCTGCACTGAAGGAAACAACAACAGGTCTGTGCTTGCATGTATAACTCTAACTGCTGAATTGTAGCTGCTATACGTAGACATTTAAGTACTGGAAACCATTAAGATATAGAATTTTACTGCCTGTAATTATGGGATCTTGTGACACACCTAAATAACCACCACATTTTCTGCTGCTGTATCTAACAATAGAGATAATGTGATTACAGTCAGACTAATATCAGTCACCCTGCTTGGTTTTTATTCTTGCCTCTGTCTTCATCTAGTGCGTCTCGATGTCGGCACAGGTCCTCAAGCTCAGATCTGACACCCGACAGGAGCAGACAAAAACATTAAGCCACAAGTTTACAACAAATCCCTTCCCTTGGACGCCAACAGTAACCTCAACCCCCTCTCCCTCACCTCCACTTGCACATTTTTTCTGACCTTCGAACATCCAATCTGACTAAATGTGGCGAGGTGACTTTAAACCACAGAAGTAGACAGACTCTTCATCCATAAACCAGGCAGAAAAAAGCATGGTCAAACATTGTCACTTATTATTTATGTAATATTAATAAGGAGGCAGAGCTAGTTCATGAGTACCTTGCTTTTGAGTGACCACCATTTTAAACATGGTGAATAAATTCATTCCAGACTTCATGTCATATATAAAGTTTTGTTACCAGGGATTTCTGCCAACAATTCATTGGCAGTATGTTTTTCATCTAAGTGTGAAAATAACTGAATGGAAAAGAAAGGTTAAAAAATAACATGTCTCACAATATTTTTTATAAAAACATTCATATAGGATGCTATTAGAAGTATGTTTAGTGGGATACCACACTGAAAAAATAAAATTAACATCTTAAAAAAAATAAAACTAAGTTCAGTTCTTTAAATCTAAAGTTATAAACTGTGTAAATATAACTTCATTTTAATTTGAAAACTTAATTCATCTCGTGCTACCAATTGCAGTAGTTATTTCAAGTTCGTTCAACTAACGACCAAGAAATATTTTTCTGTATATGTAGATTTTTACATTCAGTCTCTATTACTGACAATAACTCAATTAATTTCTCATTGCTGCTCCCTTCATCTCTATCAGATATTTTTCTTATGTACCAATCCTTTAATCATGACACTTTCCACTATGTTACAAACTGTTTCTTCTGATCAATGTTGTAAATATATATATATTTTTTCAAGTGTTCAGTTACATGCACAACTATTGCACTTCTGTCCGTCCTGGGAGAGGGATCCTCACATGTGGCTCTCCGAGGTTTCTACGTTTTTTTCTATCGTTAAAAAGGGTTTTTTGTTAGTTTTTTTCTTAGTCTTGTTAAGGACGGAGGATGTTGCACCTTGTTAAGCCCTACGAGACAAATTGTGATTTGTGAAAATGGGCTATACAAATAAAATTTGATTGATTGTGTAACTTGTTTTAGAAGAGCAGGACAGTAACAAATCCCAGTTATGCAGCTGGAGAATTTTTGAGGCACTGAAATCCTTACCTGCAGGACTGACCTCGAGAGAAGATTGATCTGAGGAGCAGAAACATTGATTCCCTTTAAATGTGTTTAAAAGTACGTTAGTTATAAGAAAGCAAAGTTAGTATAGATTGGATTAAAACCCAATAATTAACCGTCTATTTAAAGATTTGTTAAAGTCAGCTTGTTTGGTCGAGATAAGGCCTGTTCATCTACCTATGTTTAAAGTTATTTATGTTTGGCTAAACTTACATTTTTCTTGTATATCTTCTCAATAAAAATCTGTTTTCCATTCCATATACAAAGAAAGGTAAAACAATAATTTAGAAAAAGCATCATCAGGACATTTTAATAGACAAATGTTTCATAAAATTCCTTGTGAATGACATTTCCGTAAACATACAAAACATAATTCTAAAATTCCTAAAGCAAAAAATTGTGATAAACGGATCAAATAAAAACCAGTTTGGGTTTTGTAACATTGAAAAGCTCGTCGGAGGTTCACTCTGGTGTCTCAAACATGCCTGATGAGTCTCGTTTCACAGAGTGATCACATTGCATCGTGGTCAGTTCATGTCACCATGAATGTAAAAATAGTAATGCTCGCTGAATCCCCATTTCACAGAGGGTCATTCAGGCTCACACTGATCAGCCGAGCCTATAAAATAACCATCTGCAATTTGATCTACTGTCAAAACAGTAGACGTGAATGTTTACACATACTGCTCCACAGTGCAGTATATTACAGTACAGTACAGAAAGGCAAAATAATGTTTAAATACATGACCTTCTCCAATGGCAGTCAAGCGTCATTGTCAAGTCCCTGATTTCACATGTTTAAAATCGACTGCCATGAAGATGATCGTACATGTATACAAGATCACAACCAAAAATAAAATGCAGGAACAATATTCTGCAAAAAGGTCTAAAAAGTCCATCTATGAGCGTATATTCCACTCGGATACTAATAAAGAATTGATAAAAATCTAAGACCTGACACAAGAGGTGAAGGACTGAGTAGGCGCAAGTGTCTGCATGTCAGTGCAAGGACATTATCGCCCTCTTTTCTCATGCGCTGGCGTCTTTCACGCCACCATCGATGTCCGGGATCTGATCAGCGAAGGACTGGGTCATCCACTGTCCGTCTGGAAGCTGGCCCTCTGCTATTTGTGATGTGCTCGCCTCCTGTGCTCCCTCTGAGGAAAGAGAGCAAACAACCTGAAGTGGGACAGAATCTGTAGGGTGGGTTGTTTTTATGGGTACGTCAGCGCCATGAAACATTCGGCACCTGTCTCAAGATACCGTGTCACCTCAGGACAGATGAGAGAACAGAGTTAACTCGCCATACAATTACACAATGCATCAACCACAATTGTTCTGGATCATGTATACAGCAGAGTTGAAATGGTGAGTTAAAAATGTATCAACACCAAATCTGACAATCGATGCATAATTTAATAAATTCATATAAGTAAAATGGCAAAAGATTTTATTGGTTTCAGCTTTTTTATATTAGGATTTAATGTTTTTCTTCATTATTTATTCTTCCGGTTTTTGAATAGACAATGTATTGTTAAGCAGAGCTGTCTTCTTTAACAGAAATGGTAACATCTTCAGAAATGCTACTTTTGAACACTTTAACTTGAGATGTGTGTATTTTTCTAAATCGCGATCCCCTGTGGTCACGCTGCAGAATGTAGCCAAATAGCAAATTTACTAAGTGCAAGTGCAGAACCACGTCTGCTGTACCCTGGCCCCCCCCCTTAGATCCAGCCATGTCTGCCTGCTGTTACCTGTGTTTTCTGCAGTTGAGAAAGTACAGTGACCATTGGTCTGGGTCTGGGCCTGGGGCCCTTCAGGTCCTCTCTCAGCATATGCTCCGCCATAAGCATCTTCATAACCAGGGTCATAGTTCTCCTCCTTTATGGCTAACCTCTTGGCATCCTCTGTTGATGGAAAAAAGAGAGAATACATGTCAGTCCCGCTCTTGCCTGAATTCACGAACCAAAGTTATGGTTTGATTTTAATATCACGATGGACTGAAACGCAGATGCTGTCAAGCCAATAATGCTATAACTTTCCATGCATATATTAAATATTTTACCATGATCAAAGTAGGGATAAGCTTTATGCAGTTTGTTATTTTGCTGCTTTCTAGTAAAAGGTTTCAGAAAAGAAAAAGGTAGATGCCTTGGCACAAAGACATGCCCATTCATCCCTGACGTTTCAGTGGTGCTTACCTTTAGCCAGCTTCAGGTCAAATGCATAGTCAACCTCCTGAATCTCTGTGCTTTTTTTGACGCCCTTCAGCTGATCCCGGAGCTCCCTCAGCTTGATGTAGAAGTGTACTTTGTCCTGAGCACGAGGGAACTGAGCGCAACGAGCGCTGGAGGAAGGCATCAGATACAGAGCCTGCGTATGAGAGTCAATGGTCAGTAGACGTTTTTTTTTAAAGCAGAATTTATAGTTGAACAAATTGCTCAGATGAGGTTGAAAGTTATTTTCTAAACTCAAAGCTCTCCTCTGTGAAACTGCTGTTAAAGCAACACTATGCACTAAACCTAAATAGCAGCTCCAAAAGTAGGCTGATGATACACTGACATGGAATAAGGAGAATGATGCCGCTTTCATTCCCACTCCTCACCCTGAATGTCAGTTCTTGCTCTATGCAATTTTGGTGAGGGGGTACGATCTTTTGTATCTTTTGTGAGAAGTGTGCAACTGTCTGATAGTTGCAGCTAAGAATCTTAGAGGTCATCAAAAACCAGCATTTAACTTGGATATTCAGCGAGCAAACTTTTAAAATAGAAAATAAATAGAAAAATTCTAAAGTTTGGTGTATTTGTTACAGCAGCAGCTCTTCTGGTTTAGGAAGCTGGGGATCATGGGTAATATCCACCATTCAGTTGTATTTGTATTTCAGTTTAGTGAGTAGGACTACGCAGTCAACAGATTGATGGACTGTTTCTTTACATGAAAACCCCTTAGTTGCTTAGACACGGCTGCAGGGGGCAATGTTGCTCAGTAATGTTACATAGTGTTTCATTATGTTGAACAAATATTTTAGATGTCTTGAAATTTACTGAATTATTGATTCGTACTTTTTAGCAGCCAAGTCGGATCTCTGACTGATATCAAGTAGTGATCAGTTATTTACTGAGAAGAATGTTGATAAATGATACTGATTAATATGAGTTCAGATGAACAGATAACATTTCCACAGCTTGAAATGTGGCTGAAGGTGTGATAATGGTGTAAAAACATCCACAGTGGTTTCATACAGTTGAGAGGCGAATGTGTTAAAGTGTCAAACTTTCATCAACATCTGTGAATGTTGTGATGCTTTTAAGTTCTCACCACGTCACAGTCTGGGATCGTGTGCGGTTGCAAACCAAAGTCAAGTTTCTTTGGTTTTTTACCATACATCTCTCTGCAGAACATTTCATAGATGCCTGAGGAAAAAAAACAGAAAAATATTACCTTCATATACTTAAGTGAATATTTGTATAGTAGTTTTTCCCCCCACTGTATTTAATGAGTGCTTACATTTTCCATTGAAAACAGCAATAAGAGGCTTGTATTTCTTCAACTTCTCTACGAGAATTTTGCCTCCTTCACGTAACTCTTTACTGTTGGGAGGAAAATAAAAGACACATGGTGAAAATACAGATACAGCAAAGCTCTCGATAAGATAACATAACACAGTTAGCCATTATCTTTCCTGGTTGCTAATCCAACTCAGACTATTTGTGCTAAGTACAGATTTTCTGGCTCCATTTAACCTGGTGCTGAGAGATATGAGGAGTGTCACTGATGTGTTCTACATGTACACACAAGTTGAAAATCTTTACTGATGTACATTGTATAATTTGTTTAGAACAAAATGACGTAACAACGGTCAATGGAAACCAAAATCATCAACCCATTGAGGGCTAGATTCAAAACTACACAGATGTGGGGGTTGTCTTGCTTTGGCCTCCATTGCACCTGGTATCACTTTCATTTGCACCAAAGCAGGTGCAATGATTGACAATCACTTGTGCTTCCTGAATGGACAGATTGATATCCCTGAACTGACTTGGTGTTATACTGTGGCTATTAGGTGTTCCTTCGATTTCTTTGAGCCATGTATTTACGTTGAGAGGTCTTTGCTCCCTGGTGTTGCCCTCTCCACCATGTTTGTGAAACCCATCTTGTACTTGACAGGCAGGGTGGTGTCGCTCATGTGGTTGAGCAGCTCCTCAGTAAATCCGGACAGAAACAGGCACTTCCCTGAAATCAACATGACACCAGTTGTTAATCTCTGCAATGTATCAATTTATCACATCCACAATTTTCTATATTATTGCACATGGCTGCTTTTTCATTAGTTAATACAATCAGTAGTATCAACGTATTATGACTGTAACTGTTATTACAATTGTGCTGTTACAAGATAAAGTTTAAAAAAAAAAAAATCAGACTACAAAACTAAGTGTACGACAGTGGTCAGTGCTCTCCACACTGATTAGACATTCATTCAGTTTAGACTTGTGTGCTGCACCTAAGGCTTAAAAGGACAAACTCTGATTATAGCCTTTACTGTATCAAGGTGGCCCCCCCTGGCAGCCCCACTGCACTGAGGGTGCATCACTGCGCTGGTCAACAAGAGACTCTGCTCCTCTGGTGTTTTCTAATCATCACACTTAGAGCTGATCTTTATAAAAACCTGCTGAATTACTATTTATGTTCCTGGATAAACGGGGTGTCGCTTCTACTGCAACAATGAAGTTTAAACACAGTATTGCATCATAATCTGCAAAAGAACCTCCGCCTGCAGGAGAGAGAGAGTGTGAGTGTGTGGGTGTATGTTCGTCACTGTCCCTCTTCACAAACTAACTGATAATCACATGTATTTAGTTATTAATAGGGTTAGATGTTGGATCATGAGTCTGGATCGTTCTGGTCACTTTAACCCTGATGTCCTGTCTGTGTGCTTCACGTTACGTCTCGTCTAGCAGGTTTAAACATGTGTCTAATAAGTCTTAGAGCGAATCAAACAAACACAAAGTGAACGTCAGTCCTGCACGTGTCCTAATAACTTCTGATCAGCGATAGTGTTTATTGTTAAAGTGTAAAGTGAGCGCAGGTCAGAGGGAGAGTGAGGAGGAAACAGAGACTCTGACACACGACGACCGGACCTTTAATGTGGGTCTGTCCTGATCCTGAAGAAGCGGTGGAAAACCGCTAAAACAATGAACATAGTGGAAAACATGTATCAATTATGTTCTGTCACTGCAATCAACCCTAACTTTCTTGCCCAAGTATACATGGATATTTGGCCTAGAGAAGTCGGGGATCAAACCACTGACCTTTCAATTAGTAAAATGGTAAATGTACTCTATTTATATAGTGATTCCTAATCTTATCAACTATTAAAGGCGTTTTACACTACAGATCTCATTCGCCCTTTCATACAGCCCTACTATATGCTGCAATTTTCTATCACACATTCACACTCTGATGAAAGAGCCATCAGGGGGAATTTAGGGGTCAGTGTCTTTCCCAAGGAAACTTTGGCACATTGACTTAAGGAGCCAGGCATCGAACAACTGACCATCGGTTAGTGAACTACCTGCTCTACCTCCTGAGCCACAGTCGCCCACTTTGCAAAAAAAGTCCCAACTTAAAAAGCCTTACAGAGGTAATATGCTCCCTTAAAACACTATCATTTATGACTTTCTAAATTCCTGAAACGACAAAACTCTGATCATTCTTCCAGAGCAGAAAAGGAACAATGTTTTCCTAGAAGAAAACAAAAAAATCGTCACAAAACTTACAAAAATGATTTCCAGGTCCAGGAAACCAACGTCCAATGAAAGCTGCCATCAGCCCTGGATTGATACCAATCTGAAAGCAAAAATTGCAGATGTTTTTGAAGATTGCAAACTCAAATTCATTCCCAAGAGCACGGAGCTCGATTGTGCTGGAAAATAGATGGACAAAGAACCTTACAATGACATAGTCTAGGTTGTAATCCAGCAGGTCTGGTAGAGTTTTTTTCATGACTTCCTCTTCTGACATTCCCTTGAAGCGGTCAACTTTCCGCTTCACCTTCTTGAAGCTCTCATCTATCTTCTCCTGTTTGCCGTCTGCTGGAGCCTCAGCGCCCTTCTTGGGCTTAGGGCCGGGTTTGGCTTTAGGCGCATTTGGGTCTTTAGGCGGCTTTGGTGCCTTAGGTATTTTCGGTGGCTTGGGTGGCTTCGGTGCCTTGGGTTGGGCTGGTCTGCCTCTCTTTTTGGCTGGAGCTACAAGAGGAGGTGAGAAGGAGGATATCAAAAGGAAGACCCGTCTATTTTCACAAGGTACACATTGTGTAAACACTTAATGACAAAATTAGAAATTTTGGACCTGACACACAACCAGCTAGGGCATACAATTAGGTTGTTTTATTTGAAAGTGATCACACTACCTTTTGCCAGGCTAGCAGGTTCTGGTTGATCCATCATGGGCTCTGGATTAGCCATGTTGGCCATGGCTGCGTCTCCCGTCTGTGTATCCGAGTAGTGAAACTGTTGGTTGTGGTTGAAGCCTGAATATTGCGCCTGTAGAGCGTGGAACTGCTGAGCAGACTGAACCCTGTGGTAGAAGAAGATTTAAGACACATGTAGAAATAATTCATACAACAAAGCAAAACCACCACTGGATTTTACTCTGAGGTCGGAGCCGAAGTTAGAAGTGCAACATCTCTGATTTAAAACCAAAATAAAACATTTTCTGCATTTGGTTGAGCATAACATAGACATGCTGTTTACATTTCAAAACTGATGCAGAGTCAATGAATCCGCACAAAGGATTGGTTCCTTTACTTGATCTTATCATTAAGTCCAAGTTGTTAAAAGTAATTTTGGAGTGAATTGTTCAGGGAACTTAATGTCAATGAAGGTGAAAACATTAGAAAAACATACTAACAACATACCAAACTACAGGCGGAAATGGTTTCATTTAAAACTGATCATTACAATCTTACTGAAGTTAGAAGTCATTGCAGGTCTGTTCTGGTCTTAGTTTAGGTTTGGTGCACATAATAAACTGACAACTGAGTTGCTAGCAACTTATTTCCAGACCACATGGGAAAACCCACACTTTTACCTCTCAGCCAGCAATGGGGTAATTCTGTGAAAAACCATCACACTGTTGAGCCGCACCGTCACACCACCACCTCAACATTATAACATAGTTCTGCAATAAATTGAATTAACATTTAACAATAAAATTATGATTTCACACATTTCTTGGAGCACACCATCTAGAGGCCTAGAGCCCATTAACAAAGGGGTGAATTGGTATTTTGTATGTATACATATATTGCAATTCAACTTCAACATTTATTATCACTTTTACTTATCCTATTATTTTATACTGATAAATATGAAGCTGGAAAGGAGCTTTAATTAATATAACCATTTCTCTGTGACCTAAATTAAAGCAACACTAAGCAGTTTATAAGTAAAATAACAGCTTCAAAATCATGTTAATTGTACGATAACTTGAAACAGAAAGAATGGACACCTGGAAGTGCACTATGCAGCTCTGGTGTACCGTGCTGGAACATTATGACCTGCAACCAAGAGGAGGCGCTAGCTTTAAGAAACCACTTATCATGGCAGAGCCATCAAAGAAACTGAAGAGGACATTTTCAGCGGAAACAAAAAAGTGACAGAGTAGGAAACCGAAAGAGTGAATATCGGAGCATATTTCACTCATTGGTGAGAACTCAAAGAGTCAAAGGGTTCAGGACAGATGCCGACCTGGCATTGTTGTTGTTGGACAAGTAAGTCATACTTTTTGCTAGTTTGCTTTGTCTACTGTTCTGGTTGCTTGACGTTGGTCAGTGTCGACTCGCTAGTTTATCGCTAGCAGGTAAACCCATTACGATAGATTTAGTTAGCAAGTTAGCCAAACAATTCGATGGGATATGAAACGCTTCATGTCCAGACATTGATATCTGCATAGGCTACTTGCTTGCTGTGTTAGCTTGTTAACTTGTATGCTACTGATCTACTCTGAGTTGAGTGCAGTGAATGCTCTAACGTTCTACAAACAAATGCACTTGCGTACAGCTGTGTGAATGGGGAGGCTCAGACTACAACGTGCATTTGCAACAGTGAACAATGCGTCCCACCTGTAGCTGGAGCCCGGGTATAGCCGAGAGGGAATCTTGCATTGTGTCGCTAAGGGAGATATGGCCAGTCAAAGTCAGAGAGTCCCCACAAAAAGTTTGAACTTCATAAGCCCCTTAATTGGGATCCGGGGCACGAAACATTCCTGTTCCATTGGTTTCTCATGTGACCGAATCAGCATGAAATTCTTCATTAATATCTGTGATGGTGCAGCCCAAAGGTGTGATGATTTGACACAGAATGACCCAATAGTGAGACATCTCATCTGTTGTTCAGCCTGTAGTACACCACAATTAAAGTTGCAGTGTGTAGAATTTAGTGACATAAAGTGGTGAAGTTGCATGTGGCAGCTGAATACCCCTCACCTCACCCTCCCCCTCCAAACATGAAAGAGAACCTGTGGTAATCTTCAGTTTTCATAAAAACTCAAAGGGTGTTTAGTTTGTCCAGTCTGCTACTACAAGAAACACGGTGGCCTCCATACAGAGGACCCCCCTGATGTAAATATAAAGTATTTCAATATAAAGCGCCCATTCTAGGGTAAATAAAACAACAATTTGTATAATTTAGATGAAACACATTCGTGAAAACATCACTAAGATTATTTTGTATTCAATTTCTTTCAATAGATCCCTTTAACTGAAATCTTACACACTGGACCTTTAAATGACACCTATCAGCAACAAAATATACTACAAAATAAATCAAAATAAATCGTCATGTGTTATACGATCGATATGACGTTGTGGGTGTAAGAGGGTTTTTACAAAAGTCAAAAGTTCAGCTGGGACCACATGCTCTCAATTCATTTTCATCACACGTTGCCATTCAGAGTTGTGATGCTATCATGTGACTCCTGTACTATGGTGGTGAGGAGGAAGACTCACCACTGATGAAGATACTCCGGGGACACAACAGGCAGTGATCCATTCAGCTTTTCTTCCATCTTTTGGGGGTGGTTTGACTTTATCAAATAAATCAATATGAATGTTGAGGTGATGTACATGTGGTTTCTGGCAGTGCATGAAACTGAACGCATGTGGCAGGGTATTTGCAGACAAACTGAGGCGTTAGCGACAAAACATAAACCACAAGACGGAAAAATATAAACAGAAAGCAACAGGGATGACGATGACATTTTAAAAACGTTGCTGACTCTTTTCAATGAAACACCAAATCCTCTATGTACATAAAATGGTCCCTTCTCATACAGCTACGCTCACAAACACAAAACCCGGATGGAAACCAGCTTAAAACATTTTAAAACAGGCACACTTTTAGTAACTGAAGGTGTATTAAACCTTTAAGACGTTTAATCTCTATCCTCGACGTCTCTTCATTGGGGCTGCTCATATCAATGGGTTCGTTTACAGCGCTTCAGTAGCTCTGCCACAAGTGCAGCTAGTGTTAGCCAACAGCTAGCTGCTAAGCTAACCTAGCATGGATGAACGGTTTGATTCGCTTCCACTAAGGTTCCTCACAAGCAAACGACACGCGGCTCAGCAGTAATGAAGCTATTGAACGTACCTGTTATGGGTTCGAGTTCAAATGGGTTTCCTCTGTACAATTAACTGTTATTTTCCCATCTAGCCCGGTCTCCTGTTCACAATACTGGAGCCGCTACACAGGCAACAAAGACATGACAGTCCTGCCGGTCAACTTTGACACCGGAGGCGCTCAACTCTGAGACGCGGGGGGGAGGAAAGAAAACACATTTAACCACGATCAAAATGAATGCCTCAAAGCTGCTAATCGAAGACTGGTCAATATTTAAACCTTTTTTTGAATGTATATATGTTCAAATATAATATTTTTAACGCAAACCAAATTCATAAATGGCAATCAAAAATAACCACATGCACCTACCTTATCATTGGTATGAGCTGCTCGACTTTTAAACTATGTGAGCTTGTATTCGATTGGCTGGTTCACCGTAGTATTCACAGCTTCTCTTTAAATAAGGTTGTGTTATCTGTTTACTCCCAAAAACTATTACTACACAATATAAATATAGTGATCATCATTTGAATTCATTCAAATTAAAAAAAGCTTTCAATGCTCATTTGTGGTATACTGCATTTTTATTGATTTGCAATTCTCCTTTCTTCACTGCAACCATGCTATAAAGAAGTTTTCCACGGTAAGTCAATGGGACCTGATTATACTCCATTCCTTCTTGTGATACTGACTTTTTTCAGCCAGAGTTTTATATACCGATCCGCGGCCTCCTCCATTTTAAGCATGTGTCTGGAGGCCTAAATTACCTTCACACATACTGTATGTGTTCAACCACAGTGTCAAGGATAGGTGTGCAATGCAAAATTAGATCTGAACAATGCTTAAATCGGGCCTTAAGCGTGGCATTCAACATAACAATTGGTCTGTACACATAGCAACAAACATTGATTTCTTAGGTCATCAACAGAGCCCGTATATATATAATGAGAAAGTATAGAGGAAATCATAACTCACAGTCACACAACTTAGTTTTTTTCCCATCTGTCAAAAGATGAAGCGTAATATTGTAGAAGAAGACGACCAGACCAAGTATTAAACACTGAGTGAGGTAGATGCTATCAGTTCATTTGAGAGGTTTCTCAATGGGAAACTGAATGTGGCTGGTGGGTTAGTGACTGCTTTTGTAAAGTGCATATCCTCACTGTGTGCTTTGATTGAGAAAACATTCATTTGTTATTCCAATTTTGTCCGTGTTTTTCCCCCGCAGCTATATGCTCAGTTTACGGTATGCAGCAGTGTACTGCACACAAGGCTGCTGGGGGAAAAAAACCTTTTTGATATGTTAGTGTTTCATCAGTTGCAGCTTCACATGATTTACTTTGGACAATCACACGATACATGTGTCAGCGTTAGAAGAGATTTAATAACTCTGTAATAACAGATTAGAAATTCTTGAGTACAAGTACCTATTTATACAGCTGATAAATCATAAAATGTCATTCTTTCAAAATACAAAAATAAGTCACTGGACACACACCTTAAAAATGCAATAAATAGTGATTTTAAAAAACACCAAAAACATGCACAGTCTTCTTCGGAGTAAGAAAATGTAACTGTTTGTGCACTTTATTGTGCGTCACATTGCAATGCGTCAGAAACAGTGTGACTGCTCTCTTCTCGTGGTGTCATCAGAGGGCTTCTTATTCTTACTGACGCATCGGGCAACCAATGCGGCTGGTAAATGTTGAGGGATCATCTCCAGCTGCAGTGATTCTGCAAGATATCACATTAACAATGAATTATGCATAAGACCATAACCAATACATTGGTACTAGCTCCGCATATTATCTCATTTCAAGAAAACACACAAAAGATCTTTAAAAGAATCGTGACGGTGTTTTTAGTGTGCTTTATGCAATTTGCTGCAAACTGTATATTTACACACAAAAGAATTTCAAAGCATGGTATTATTTATGTTATTGGTAAATCAGTTTTTCATGTCAGTATTGTAGAACAACAACAACAAAAGGACTTGCTTGAGATAGTCATTTACAGTGGCTGAATGTAACTAAGTATATTTACTGAAATACTGTTCTTAAAAGACAATTCTGAGGAATTATTTTACACTAAATCAATTGAAATTACTATAATATACTAGTAGAAACACTTAGTGAAATGTGCTCTACCACAATTAGCTACAACATTAAAATGGACCAACATGTAAATGCATTAATAATAATAATGATTCAATATATTGTGTAAATACTTTTAGCAGAGTTAAGGATGCAGGACATAGAACAGAGTATTCTTAAATGATGGTATTTCTACTCATTAAGTAAACGATCTGAATACTTCCTCCTCCACTGGTAATCTGTCACAATGGTTTGCAGTCATTTTCACAGTTACATTATTCATCCACCCATCATGTGCACCACTTATCCTGTAAAGGTCACAGGTGCAGCTGGAGCCGGGGTACACCCTGGACTGGTTGCCCGTGTCTTGTAGGTCAACATTTATATTATTATATTCAACTGAAATATTTATGTCCACATACTAAAGCTAAATTCACGTAAAAACCATGTGGTAACTGCACTACCTGTGTGCTACGGGAAAGAGGCCAGTTTTTCTCCTCTCCTCAGCCTGTTTTAGTTGGAGACGCTGCTGCTTTGCCTCACGTCGTCTTGTTGAGCACTACAGCTTTCATACTCTGGATCCACCTGCTCTTCTTTGATTGCCATCTTCTTTGCATCCTCTGCAAAACAAATTGGAGAGGAGGTCAAATTTGAATCCAGATCTAAATGTGTCTGTCAAACTAACAATGACATACCATGCTTTTGCTTCAGAAAATCCAACAAAAGCAAGTACATCTCTGCAGCCAAATAGGCCATAAAATGAATAAAACACCTGTGTTTCAGCTTTAAGAGAATTGTAGCAACTGTTTACCTTTGGCTAGCAGCAGATCGAAGGAGTACTGAGTCTCTTCCACCTCTAGTTTGGGTCCGGAACCTTTCATCTTGTCTCTCAGCTCCTTCAGCTTGATGTAGAAATGCACCTTATCCTGCGCTCGGGGAAACTGGGCACAGCGCGGACTTGATGAGGGCATCAAGTAGCACACCTATTGGTGAGAGGAAATATACTTTGAAAATGCTTGTGTGAATTGTTGAGTATTTTTTAAGAATTATTTGAGTACTGTTTCTTCATACTGTTTCAGTTTCTGGGATTTTGTAGGGCTGCAGTCCAAACTCCAGATTTTTTGCCTTCACACCAAACGTTTCTTTGCAAAAGATTTCATAAATACCTGCAAAAGATATATATATTTATTTCCATCGAACTTATTCAATGACTTTATGAGAAAAAACATACAAGAACAGAAATTGAGAAAAGTACTTATTTCATTGTTACAATAATTTTACCTTTGCCATTAAAAGCTGCTATTAATGGTTTGTATTTCTGCAACTTGTCGAGTAACTGTCGACCTCCTTCACGAATCTCCTTACTGTAAAAAAAGATACAGCCATAAAAAATCTTTGCAATGTTTTCTTTCATGGTAATCACTGAATTAGATTAGACTATAACGTTAATGACCAAACTGTGATGTTTGATTTCTTAATTGTAATTGAAACTGCCTTTCTACAAACTATACATCACAATGTGTTTTTCTCCCTGACCTGGAGAGGTCCTTGCTGCCAGGCGTGGTCCTCTCCACCATGTTGGTGAAGCCGATGCTGTACGTCTCCGGCAAGCTCTCATCATGCATGAAGGTGAGCTGCTGGTCAGTTAGACCAGAGAGAAACAAACATTTCCCTGTACAGAAGAGCATATTGAGCAAATACAAGGTGTCAGCACAATTGACCTTAACCAGTTTTTTGAAATACTTTCAGGTATTGTAGCTGCACTGAATCTGCACGACTTCATTGTCACGCACAGCTGGACAATGAGCAGGTTTGTTTTACAGTATGACGTAATGAGCTGATGATAAATATGACAAATCAGTAAATATTTTCTCTGTAAAATGATGTTCTGTGCTATGAGGGGTGCAGCACCAGTATCGTTAGCATAACAATAAAACAGTGCACGACACATAAAGAGACTTAAAAGACTAAGATAATAAACGCAGAAGATTATTGAGAGAAAAAAACGTTTTGTGCCTTTTATACTTTAGAAGTAGTGTGATAACAAATATTATTCAGGATCTAGCCCCAAAAGCTTATGAAAGCCTTGTTCACACTGATCTTAGCGACGTCTCACTTTGAAAACCTGTCGGGGGAAAAAACCTTCACTGATGATAAATTTGAATTTGCATCCAGATACTTACTATTAGCCCCAAAATGTTTACTGACCCATTAAAAAGCTTAAATGTGAACGAAAAGTTTTTTCCAAATTGTACAGTGTCCAGCATATACATTATATTCTGTTGTCTGATTGTTCCACTGATTCACTGCAGCTACATATTTTATACACAGTGAAAAATTCAAACCCAAGACACCATGGCTGCACAAACATGGCTGGATTGAACATTACAAAGTTCAATTGTATCATATCATTATGTTAGGTCCCTGGAAGCTTTGGTATCTGTTTGCGTTTGAAATTACAACAAATCTGAACAGCATAACAAACATTTGTAATGATGAGCCCACCACGACCGGGTCAAACAGGGTAGAAGCAGTTAAAAGTGAATACTGGCATATACTCCCTGTAGTCAGTAATGAAATTGAAATTCAACATACAGAAATGGTTTCCTGGGTTTGGGTAATGGTGTCCTTTGTAGGCTGACATAAGTCCTGGGTTAATTCCAATCTGAGGAGAAACATGAAGGTGTTACTATGGCAATAGACCTAAAAACTACAGTTTTATGTGACCACATTACGTGTTGATTATGTGTAGAGTGGTTTTAAATTTGGAGGTTTTCCTTGTATAATTGTCACAAACAACATTAACCCACCAATTATTCATATAAACAAATACATTCTCAATAGGCGCCTCATTAAATAACTCACTATCAAAATGTCAAGATTGTAGGTAATAACGTCAGGCAGGGTTTTGGCCATGACCTCAGCCACTGTCATGCCGTTGAAGCGGTTGAGAGCCCTCTTGGCCTTCTTGGCTGCTTCGGCCTCATCCTCCTCCTCCTGCGTCTCGCCATCCTCCGCCTGCTGTTTTGGAGGCCGGCCTCTCTTTTTCTTCACTGGTGTCACAACTGCGACAAAGACGAGGAGTGAGGTGGGAAATATGACACAGAAAATAAAAAAATGAAAGATGCAGGCTGGCATTTTGTAGTTTGTTTGGCTACAAACATTTTATGGCTACGCTATTAACTTCTATAAAGATGGCTGAAAGGGACCTACTGCAGCTTATACTCAGTTTGTGTTCTGAGGGGAAATGTATTTGATTTAAAACATCTCAAATACCTTGAGGTGGCCCCGCAGGCTGAGGCTGGTGCTGGACACTCTGCTGCTCCTGCTGCTGTATTACATGATGATGCTGAGAGTGATGCTGGACGCCGAGATGTTGCTGCTGATCCCTGACATTGTACATCTGCTCCTGGTAGTGATTTGGGGCTGCAGGGTAGTTCTGGTAAAAAGGATCCTGATAAAGAGGCTGCTCCCGATGGACAGATAGCTCAGCCATGACAAGCTCATCTCTGGGACCTTCTGTGTGATAGCCCATGTTGTGATAGGGCATCACATGCTGCGCCTCAGGGTGCTGCTGGCTGGACTGGTACCTGGAAAAGAAGAGGGTGCATGAGAGAAGAGGAGTGGACAAAAAGGAGGAAGAGGGTTACGGAGAGAAAGGAGAGAAGGGTGAGCAACAACAGAAAATAACACTGACCTGGACACAACAAGAAAAAAAAAAGTTACGTCTGGTGTTTGATGCAGTGCATGAAAATGTGAGTGAGGCAAACAAGGCACAATACTTACAAACATACATGCGCTGATGTAAACATGTTTGCTTTCTCTGAATCTCATTCATTACACCTTTATTGACATTATTTGCTCTTTTCTGGGAATATTTAGCTCAAACATGTATTTGTTACAGCCACACATTTTTTTTAACTATTTTAAACACTCCACATTGATTGTTCACTAAAGTCAAATCTGTCTGGAACGGAGTGAAAACATACAAACAATTAATAGGAGTTGCATGATTGTGACTGATGTGAATTCAACTACAAGTCAAACACGTGAAGAGTTTCTCTTACGGCTGTGTCCATACTACAGTTGGCAAATAGATAGAGTGCACGTGGATTTATAAAGCCTGTAGCACGTGATGGTGGAATGTTTGCTTCCCTTTACATGGTGCAAACCAGCTGCAGGATATTTCTCATGAGAGAGCTGCGACTAAAGATCACTTTTATTAATCTGCCTCTTAATTTCTGCATTACTCCTTCACTCAGTCTGTTAAATTTCCAAAATAGAGGAAAAAAAGCCACAACATATTTGTGTCGGCCAAAGTAATGCCTTTAAATGTCTTAATGTGTCTGAACAACAGACCAAACCCAAAATGTATTGATTTGACAGGGTGTAAACAAATGAGAAGAAATTCTTTCAGTCTCTTTAACTATGTTTTACCACAAATAAACCAGCCAACATTTGGCTTCTTTGTTTGAAAAATCACCAAAATCAATCAATAATCAAAATGTAAATGATTATTGTTGTCATTATTACTATTCCTCCCCCACTAAATATTGGTGTCTTGTAAACATGTGTCCTGCCTAAAGTTCATGACACAATAATAGAAATCAATGAATCACATTAATGATTTTCCTTTTATTTAATAATCCTTGCAGCCTTAATATTCCTGGTGCAACATGACTCCTAGAGATTACCTGGGAGTTAATAGATTTATTGTTACACACCTGGATAATAACTCAGGATACCTCAGATTTAAGATAATAGTCCTCCCTCAGGAGCCTCTATTCATAGGAATATCTAATTACCATTCATTAATGTACCATCACTAGCTACAAACCTGGATAGAAAGTGTAGGGGTGTGTATGGTATCGTGTCAGATGATTTGTTTAAATTGTCCACCTCATGCATGACAATGAAGACCCAGGACCTGCCTGCACCTCCAACACCAACTCACCACTGCTGAAAATAATCCGAGGGAACCGTCAGTGATGTGAACTGGTTTTCCTCCATCTTAACTGTCGACTTGTTTGAATGGATGAACATTTACTGACCTGCCGCGTTCGTTCATGTAAACAGTAGTAAACACGAACTGTGTGGATATTTGAGCACGTTAACAGACACCGCAGGCACAAAGAAGACAGGAAGCTGGAGGCTTTAACTCAACAGTGAGCTAACAACAAAACGCAACGGCGAGGAACCCGGAAGAGAGCGACTCATTAACGAAACATGAAGCCATATGATCGAACTAACGTACCTGTCATACATTTTGTTCTGTAATTTTCAAATAAGGAGACGTGGGGGCTGGTAGTCCTCCCAAAACAAAGACCATTTAAACGATCGACGTCTACGCTTACTCGGGTTGAGTCAAGCTTTACCGCCACCTCTTGGTTTGGAGGTGCACATTTAGCCACACCACTAAATCGACCCACCACCGCAAACGATCGATTATTATTTATTATCATTATTAATAATTGAAACGGCACTGATTCCGTATTATTCTAAACATCACGAAACACACGTGGGACAAAGCAGGTCTATTGTACGCTTCACAGACTGCACATCCTCCTGCTGCCTCTAGATGGCGGTAGAAGTCGTATCACGCATGAGTTAATGCCGCAGAAGAAGGCAGCAGCCAAAGATATGTATATTTTTATAAAGAACCTCACTCCACAGTGAAAAACTGGACGACACAGAAAAATAGGAGGTGTCATATTACGAGTCAGTCTAATATCTGGATTATTATTTACTTCTTGTTACTACTCCCCGGATGTAAGTGTCTTACACAGGTCCAAATACTATTCAGCCAGCGATATCAGCTTTTCACTCACAAACTATGTAGAAATTGATTTTATTAAATGCAACCTCAACGCAGCAGAATACACAGCGAGTGTGTTATCTTAATCATTGAAGCTTAAAATGTTTTTGAATTAAATAACTATCGTCTTCAACACGTAAATTCACAAAAAACCCAGTTTACAAATGTAAACTGGGTTTTTTGTGAATAAAGAAAGAGTGAGTAAAGAAAGAGTGAGAGCTCCTCCCTCTGTCAGACCATCTCCGTGTCAGCTGAACAGCATGACCTGTGTGACACTAATGTCTGAGACATCATGAAAACAGCGTCACTTTGCTTATTTAAATGACTGTGACATAAACACGGTAAGTTTAAGATCATGTCTTTGTCACTATTGTCTGTTCAACTTGTGTCACTGTTACATCAGTGCTAACCTCTGCTGCCAACCTCTGCTGATAACCTGTGCTGCTAACCAAATGTGCTAACCTTGGCTACTAACCCATGCTGCCAATAACCTATGCTGCTAACCTATGCTGCCAATCTATGTTAATAACCAATGCTGCTAATAACCTGTGCTGCTAACCAAAGGTGCTAACCTATGCTACTAAGCTATGCTGCTAATAACCTATGCTGCTAACCTATGCTACTAATAACCTATGCTGCTAATTAAAGATGCTAACATACATTGACATTGATATCATAAACAGCTCATTTACGATGATTACTTAATACTAAAAATCAAGTGCTCGCCCACAGTAGCTGCTTGTTCAGAATCCCTGAATTTGGTTTCCCAATTTTATGATGCATGGTCCTGATTATGAGGCGTTATTTTACTGGACCATGTTTTTTTTTATCCTGCAAGAAAATGATTTAACATATTATTACACTTAGCACCCAACTAAAAAGGAGAGCAGAGAAAGATGAAATGCCTCTGCCCCATCCATTGACCAAAACGAAATCTAATGTCATACCATCATTGTATTTATATTAGTATTATTGTTTTGTTGCACACGTTTCTATTAATTGCATTTGTACTATTTTACTCCCTATACTTATTTTGTAATTCTTTATACGGGCAACAGACCCCTTGTATTTCTTTTTTTTTTTTCACCTCTTTTATTTTTGCTAGGAAATTGAAAACAGAAAAACATTTTTTTGGTGTCCATGTCCAGCACCTTCACTCTGCCTCTATGTATGACATTTGCTTTATAAATAAAACTGCCTTCTCATATAGATGACTTTCTCTCTCCAGGTGCAGGAAGTGTGTGAGGATGCCAGCCGGTGTGTCTTGGCCTCGGTACCTGAGGATGTTTGGAGGCAGTGTACTGGCCATGTTTGCAGGAGCACAAGTCGTCCATCAGTACTACCTACCTGATCTGGTGAGGGACAAAAGAAACCATTTCCCCCCTCAATGTCCTGTCTGTGTTTTTAAGTGCATGCTCTGTAGATGAAATCAATACAACACAAGTGATGCATACTTTGAGGTCACTGAAAAAGACTTTGAATTTGTAAATTTCACAATAGGTTGATGGATGGAAGAATAGATGGATGTTGAATTAATGATATTTCTGGATAATAAAACACATAAATTAACTCATTACCATGCGTACCATTACTAAACAAGTAAAATAAATAAAGACATTTACTTACATACTTTATGCATCTACTAAGTCAACAAAGCGTCTGAAATCTTCATCAGGAACACACATTTCTCTCATATATATCACCACCAAACATGAGGGGCTATTAGGATTGGTTCATGTCTACATGGTCGCAAACAAAGGGATGTGGCTGGATACACCCAGACCTTAAATAACCTCCCCTTCAAAACTCCTCCCCTGTGCACAGACAGGTAAATTCCTCCTCGGACCCAGAGCTCACAGAATTGGCCTTGATTCTGGATTTAACAATCACCCAGCATATTGCACTTCATCTGTTCACTTGAAATCCAGTTTTTAATGTCCTTTGACAGCCACCACACTCCAGGGGTAAACTTGTGCAGCTTTTATATACAGTACAGTAGCGATGATTCAGGTTTTTAAACCAATCTGCAAACATCTGGCACAACTGTGTCAGAATCTGTACCAAACAACCAGATCTCTAATGTTGGTGTTTAAGGTCGTTGAACGTTTTTTCAGCATCAACTTCATGTGTAGCTAAATTGTTGAAGTGTCAAATAATTTGTTAAGACATGAAAATTCAAAAATAGACTACAAAAATACTGCACCCAACTGAATGGCCTCTGTTTTCTTTCAGTGTTTGTTCAACAATACTTGCTGTTCTGCTCTTTCAGAGTATACCAGAGATCCCACCAAGGCCTGGGGAGCTTCAGACAGAACTGCAGGGATACAGAGTCAGAGAAGAAGCTGCTGCTACGTTACAGCAGCTCAGAGAAGAACAAAAAGTGGACTGATGTGGAGTTATACGTCCTCTGTGTGATGGACACACAATCGAGCAGACTTTGTCCAGTTTTTGCCAACAGCTAGAGGCTGAAGAATGCCTGGGTGAACTGGGACATCAGTAAATGGAGATCTTCTGTGTTTGCCATTTTCTTACAATGGCTCAAACGAATGAGACTGAATACAACAATGTTGGAGTTTTGCTGCCCAAGACGAAGACCTTATCTTTTACATCCAGTTGTATCCATCTGTTGTCAATACATCTTTACATCCTTTTTGATTGTGTTTGTATCTGTATCTGTAGATTGATGAAATGTGCTACACACAGCAACTGCTGTAAGGTCATGAAGCTGTTTATGGTTTTGACTATGTACAAAGAATATTTTTCGATGAAATATATCCCAGTTAATATTTTACTCAGGCATATACATAGAACTGCAAAATGAATATACAATTTTGACGATTGACCAACATGGTGTTACTCAGGCAGTACAGGACTCCTGCTCAGGCTCTGAATTACCCTGAACCACATCCTAATTCTTCTGGGGTGAGATGAAAGACACTTGTCTAGTCCTTACTGTCTTCTTCCCAAAGCTTTCGCCCCCTCACCTTTCAATAGCACTCCAACTGGCATATGAAAATACTCAGTTAACAACAGCTTCCTTGTCAAATATAACAGATGTTGCATGTGCTGGAAATAATGTCAAGCTGAAATTATATATTTGCTGCTTGGGAAATTTTAATTTAGTCTAGAGACAACTTGTAAGAACTTTCATCTGATTGGACATCATGAGTCTGGCTTCGTCACACACAATCTGTGCTTGTACATCACTGAGAACAGTCTACTGGCAATTTAAACCAATAATATAATAAAGTGTCACACAATAGAACTAAGAGATGGTTACTTTAATTGTAGATAATGTGCTTTATTCAATAAGATAAAAGCAATAAGATAAAATCAATGAAAATAAATACAATGTTAATAATGTAAAAATTTTAATAAACTGTCCCTCTCAACCACTTTAGGTTTGAGCAGGATTGGCTGACTGCTCATAACCCAGGGCATTTATACAATTTTTTTCTAAATGGACGTCCTCTCCTTGAAAATTTAATGTAAATCGAATTAAAGTTGTAAAACTACGCTTACTTCCTGTTGCCAGTAAGTGGCGCTAACACACACACAGACTAATAGATCTATTCAGGTCGAGAATGATCATGTGACCGAATTTTGGAGCTGATTGGACAATGCACATCGGAGATACAACAACTTAATCTTTGATTAATTCCTCTTCGGCCATTGACCACGACCATGTCAAACTTTGTCAGAAGGGCCTCAAGACATTGATGATGAAGTCATATCGAAACTGTGAGTTTTTGTCGAACACCATGTTAGGCGTCAAATTCCAACATGTCACAGTGACACATGAAATTGCTGTAACTTCAGTGTACTGTGTTCAATCTCCCTCAACCTACATTTGTGTAACAACAGAGATTTAAAAAAGAGGTTGTGCAATTGAAAATGGAAATAGGGCTTTTGATGGAAATAAATAACGAGATAATAGAGGAGGTATGCATACTCAGAGAAAGTAATGAAGCGATAATGGAAACAATTTATATAATTTTTGTGAAATTACCTTAAGATCTGAGTTGAGCAATTGACCTGTGTATGTTATCGCTTATTAGGAACTACTATATTACTATAAGCCTTATTGCTTATAGTTTGTGAAATGGACATTTTTTTAAACTCTACTGTGCATTGTCCAGTGAGCACCAAAATTCTCACCTATATGATCAGAGTCCCGGCCTGAACAGCTCCATTATGTCAATGTTGACTCAGTGTCATAGTGCCACCTACGGATTCGCCATGAAAATAAAGTTGTTGTAACTCCACTGTACATTGTCCAATTGGCCCCCAAATTGACGCGTTTATCCTTGCGCAAAACGCACTCAACGCAGAGCCATTTCTCCCGGTCCATGTCCGCCCTCCCCCGCGGCCGCATCAGGTCCCGAGTTTGCAAGTGCTCGGCCCGCACAGTGACGCTTCGCATCCCTAGATAAAATCGGTGCTCTTCACTTTGTGAATCAAGGTATTTATTTGTCTTTATAAACAGTAATTTCAAATAGATTATTAAAATTGTCATTATTTCTTTGTAAATTAATTCTGTGCTTATAAATGATCTACATATTGATTGTTTTCTGTTGTTTCTTTTATTGACTGTTAACATATCAAATAATTAATGACTTTGTAAATTAGTCTATTTATTTGTAGATTAACCACTTTTGAAACAAATGTATTAATTCTTGTTCTTGTAGCTCAATGAATCAATAATGAATGAAATGTTTTATTTCCACTTCTCTCCGACAGCAGTGCTCCTCCACGGCTGGTATCATAGCAACACGTTTCAACAAACGGGATGCGGAGAAAATGGCGACCGAGAAAGAACGAGACGCTGCAGAATATCTGAAAAGACACAGAATAATGGAGCTGTTGGAAAACCTGAGCAGTCTGCTCTTCTTCTACAGACCTGGTTAGACATGATTCCTCTGGTTCACACACGACGTCCTCCCACACTGTGTCGTAAGAATAGCTTTGGCGATAGTTAGCGTTCAAACTCTATTTACACGGCGGTGAGAAGCCGGAACAAGTTGTTGCGCAGCTTCTCAGCCACAGATATACGATATCTAGTTTACTCTCGAAACACATCTCTGTATAATGCACTACAAACGACATCCTCAAAGAACTACAAACTACATCCTTGAAGAATGAATGTACATGTATTGCTGTGTGTCTCTGAGGTTACTACTTCCACCACCATGGTGGAATGGTCCTCTCCGGGACTTATAGTGAATATTGTATTCAAAGCGTATTTAGACACAATATAGATTCGTGTTGCTATAATATTTGAAGTCCTTGATCATACCCGGTTTTATTCAGTTGTGGTTGTTCTGAATTTTGCCTCAAACTTTCTCTAAATCATTCAATCATTTCACTTCAATAGTCATGTTATATTATGTGTTTTGATTGATTCTTTCATTCAGAGAAACCCACACAGTTTCTTGTTGAGCAGCTGGAACAGCTAAAGATGTCTCAAGAGAGCGGGGGTCAAGGGCCAAATCTGTTCAACAACTCCAACCTGGACGCAGTCTTAGGGATCCTGGACCCCACCAATATAGAACACATCACTTTTGCGCAATACAAGCACGGTGAGCACACGATGTGGACACTTTTGATATTTTCTTGGGTTGAGGGACTGGCACTGCACACACCCTCAATATAATTAAAATCCATGATTGTTATTCAAAGTGACTACATAATTCTCAGGTCACCAGGGGAAATTATAGAAATATTTGTATGCATTCATTTTTCACATAGGTATTCAGTTTTTCTTTATCAGAACCTTTAATTATAAAATAATTATACGTAGTAGACTAATTATTAATTTAGGTAAATGTGTTTTTCAGCCAAGTATCACTTCATAATGAACTGATCCTGTTTCTCCACAGCTCTGACCACACTGGGCATAAAGGACTTTGATGAATGTCCTGAAGGTGCTAATGAAGACAGAATATCCTATGAGACGTTTAAAACAGAAGCGTAAGGGCAGCTTCTAAACTATAAACATCATGACAAAACAATACTAACAAGCCCTTTAAAGTTCACCATCTTATGAAGGAATGTTTATGTTATTTTGTTTTAACAGGATGCAAGGCCTGCAGAGAAGCTCAGCAACATATGAACAACTGTGAATATCGATGTTTTCGCCCACCCAGTTGATATTTATGTATCCAGTGTTATAATCTTGAAGTGCACCTGGATGTGACTGGGAGGAGTGAACTGTGTTTGGTCAAATGAGCCTGTTTTATTATTGCTATATATTGTATATACTGGTTCAGGTAGTTTCACACATTCAAGTATTGATAGAAATATGCAGTGATGGTCTTTCTTCTTACAACTGGAGGTTGTGAAGCCAAAGTGATCCTTGTCATGATGGATGATTCTCTCTATTCAAATACTGACAAAAATATTTTCAAATATCATTTATGATGTTTATAAAAAATTAAGTTACATACAGTCGTACATATTTTAATTGCACATTTATTTATTCTAGTAACCTCACACATGAGGATGTTTGATACAGAAGATGGTAAATTGTGG
Organism: Hippoglossus hippoglossus; assembly: GCF_009819705.1. Lineage (NCBI taxonomy): Eukaryota > Metazoa > Chordata > Actinopteri > Pleuronectiformes > Pleuronectidae > Hippoglossus > Hippoglossus hippoglossus. The sequence goes on from NC_047156.1 coordinate 20,460,978, forward strand.
TGGCTGTGATAAGGGGAGTCAAAGAGGGAGGTGCAGACGATTGTGCAGTCCCACAGAAGTCAAACTCAAATGCAGATGTCAGGCATTACAACAACGATTTATGGGGATACTGTTTATGTTGAATTTCACCTTGGATTCCAATGTCAATCAACCCATCCACTATTGTTACATTCATTTGAAAAGCCTGGATGTTCTTCATCACTTTGCTTGAGAATAAATCCCTATGAACCCGTGTTATCTTCTCCTTGTTCCATCAGTGTAGGCTAAGGGTCCTATTAATTAGTTTTTTCCCTCTGTTTTGGCTGATATCCGTGGCTTTCGGCTGAAGGACTTTGCTGAGCCAATCTTGAGATCTGGGTCCAACAGGATGTCTCCCCATCTCCCCATCTCCCATTTGTTGCTTTGGTGCTTTCCACTGTCCCTTTTTATAAGTCCTGATAGACGTTGACGGTGATAACTTTAATCCCTTGGCCTTGTGCTAGATCCTCTATGGAACCCCAGTACCTTGCTCGGACTGTCAGCTCCCTTTCTTCAGGCTGATACTTATTCTCCACAGAGGACAGTGTATAGCTTCAGAAGGTCACTATTCCTCCTCCTTCATTGTTCACTTTTACCATTGCATCATTGTCCTCACGGCTGACTTCTGCCACTACCCTGGTGGCAAGGCTTCTCAGTTCCAGTCTTACATCACACTCTAGTGGTCACATATGGTAAAAATTACTTTAACATTTCATGATGGAGGGATTGGTCAGGTTTAACAGGAGCAGGCGCGGCACACTGGACTGTGGTGGAAGTGCACAAGGCAGAAAGCATCTGTTCAACAGAACTAAAATCTGACAATCCAAACATTGAATGAGTTAAATAACTCCAGGGAAATTACAACAATCCAACACCATGGAAGCAAGCTGCCGTTAAAGCCCAAAGAAGAAGAAGATATATCTTTTTGTAAAATTAAAAATATGTACATACAAAAACAATCATGACAATCATTCGCTCAGAAAAATAACCAGTACATAAAAGCTGTACATAAGACAGAACTTATACATATATAAGATAATAGATAGATAGATAGATAGATAGATAGATAGATAGATAGATAGATTAATAAATAAATATAATGAACCCATAACACCTTATTACAGTTGTCTGAACTTAAAGACCGTGGAAAGCAACTTAAATTAATTTAGTAAAAGAATAAATATGGAGGATGGTTTTAAGAATCATCATTCATTTTTGTGAATGGAGAAACGTTGCCAAACACAGAGTCACATCACAACAGAGTTAATCATTTTAGTTTTTCTACATCAGATCAAATGTCATATTATCTATAGAGAGGGAATCTGGAAAAGCTGCGCGTTATTTTGTCTTATCCACTGGTGAGGAAGAAGAAGAGGAAGATCGCTCCTCTCTTTTTCCTCAACCCTTCTCACGCACATGTTCATTTCGCAGCGTCGCTGTGTTGAACGCGCGCCCGCGGAGGGCGTGGCCAAGGAAGTGACATGGCCGCCTCCTCTTACAGGGCTTCTTCGCCTCTCTCCGCTTCCATGTAGGTGAAATTAGTTGGTCTCTATCCACACTGAGAAGTTCGGTCCTCACGTACCCGGTCAGTGTCCCGCGGAGCTCGGCATGGGCACCGTCCACGCCCGGGTAAGAGACCGTGCAGCCGGCTGTGACTTTGACCTCTGGGTGTTATGTTGTCCGGTGACTGTACAGACAGAGAGGCCACAGTGTGCCTCCAGCTCTGCGACTCGCTCATGGCTCCCTGCTCAGCTCGTGGTTTACTTCACACTGAAACCGAAATACTTTGTACACTGTGTGATTTACACTCGTCGTTAACAGTAATGTGAGATGCTAGTGCTGCCTCAAGTCACTGCGGTGCTGCTGGGATGGGTAGTCTGGCATGAGCCCCAAAGCTATTCTATAGAAAGAATACACTTACTTGTTGTACAGGGTCTAAAAACGTATTGATTGTCATATCATTGTATTGTATGCATTGAAATGTGAGCTTTGTGTTGCAGCTGTTAAAGGCTAGGGTAATTCTAACTGGTTTGTATATGTCCATGTACCTTTATCTGCGACAATGCAATTATTCATTAGTTGATTTTAGTGGAATAACAGTCACATTTTGTGCTAATCCGAGTTTGAACATTAACGAAGGCTGTCAAACAAATGTAGTGGCGTAAAAAGTGCAATGTCTCCACCTGGATTATAGTGCAGTTGAAGTATGAAGCAGCAGTAAATAGAAAGAAAGTATTAGAAATATTGACGTCTTATATGGAGCTAGGAAAAGGTTATCCAGGTCAAAAATATAGCTACAATATAGAGCTGAAGACATCAGTGGACTTCTCAGTTGCCATCTTGGACATTACTAAATGTCTATACTAAGTATTATTTTTAGATCAATAATCAAACTGAACTGAACAAGGATTTATAGAACTGTGTACTTAAATCTTGAGCCATGTGAAAGAAATAAGAAAAAGTTTTGTATAATTTTCCATCTAGTTTATATAATTTATATAAAAATAATATCAATTGCCTATACTCTTCTGTCCATGTGTATATATATATTTTTTTCTTTTTGTTTTGTCTTGGCCCATATTTAATCATACTATTTGTATTTGACCTACGTAACGTCTCCCATTTACATATAATTATATATGGAAATGATTGTGCAACCATACAAACATTTCTGAGATCTCAAGAAAAAACGATCACAATTAATTTGTTCAATTATATTTTCTGTAAATTGTATCTCCTTGCAGTTTGATGTTATAGGAGCTGAAACAAATAATTAAATTAATCATCAAATGGATTGACAGAAATTAGAAGATGTCAGAAATGTGATGGACAATTTTCACTGTTTATTGCTGTTGTATAGACCAAAAGATTAATTGATTGATCAAATAATTAGTAGTCTGGTCTGTGTGAAAAACCAACTGTTATTTGCAATCCCTATCTGCAAAATGTGTTTTAATTGTTGTGAAGAAAAATACATTCAAAGAAGTAGAATCAGATTTGATTTATAATATTTTGTGTTGCAGAGCCTGGACCCTCTGCCCATGAAAGGGCCAGAGTTTGGGGTTCAGGCAGACGACATCGAGGCTGCAGATATTGAACAGGAGCCCAAACAAGAAGTTCTTGAAAACAAGGATGTAAGATTTGTTTTGTACCAGACAGTAATTACACAACTCCCTCACTAGGACTTTGATTTGGAGGTTTATGATGCCCCTATTAATGTTCGTCCCTCTTGTTTTTTCAGGTTGTGGTTCAACAAGTGCACATAGATGGACTCGGAAGAACCAAGGAGGACCTGTTGACTTATGAAATCGCAGAAGTCTTCAGGGCAAAAAACTTGATTGACGTAGGTGCACATGTAGACGGCAGTTCTAAAAAATGGTTGTTTGTGTTTTGTTTGTTTGTGCTTGTGAATAGCAGTTAATGGAATAAACAAATTGTTCACTTTGTGGTCCAGGTGATGCGAAGGTCTCATGAAGCCCGACAGAAGCTTCTGCGTCTCGGTATCTTCAGAAAAGTCGAAGTTGTTATTGACACATCACGAGGTACTGTCAGTCATGGCACAGTCTTATGGTTATACATAGGTACTTTCCAAATAAATGTACGAGTTGTAATCATTAATCTCCTGTGTTGGACAATAATAATTATATGTGACATGCATCACCACATGAGATTTCTGTCTCATTGTTTTAAACTAACCCTGAATTAGATTTTTTATTGTCTCTACTTTCTCTTGCCTTTAGGTGAGGACGCTCTTCCGAATGGCCTTGACGTGACCTTCGAGGTCACTGAGCTGAGACGAATGACGGGCAGCTACAACACTATGGTCGGAAACAATGAAGGAAGCATGGTGAGTGCTACAATGCACGGTGTCAGCATCTACTTTCTGAGAGGCCACACAGTTCTGGATCCAATCATGGTGTTACGTTGGCCTTTTTAAAGGTCAGTTTAAAGGTTTTTGTTTTTACCTTGACACAAATCTCACCCATTGTAATTACAGGTACTGGGCCTGAAGTTACCTAATGTATTTGGCCGTGCAGAGAAACTGACCTTCCAGTTCTCCTATGGCACCAAAGAGACGTCCTACGGCCTGTCCTTGTTCAAACCTCAACCAGGACACTTTGAACGCAAGTAAGATATGAACAGCACAAGATATATAATTGTTAGGTTATTGTATAGGTGTAATATGAACGCCTGTCTATAATATCTGTGGGAAGGGTTATTCCTTTGCTGAGGCTGAGGTTGGTCATGAGGCACATGTGGTGACGCTGCTGCTGCTTTAGCTCTAGATGAGGGTCCTTCAGTTTGTAGTCTAGCTGGGCAGTTAATGCAGTAACTATAGATGGATTTGGTTTATAATCAAAAAGGAACCCTTGTAAGGTATTGACCTTTCTTTTCATTGTTCATTTTCAGTATCTCAATCAACATGTACAAAGTAACTGGTCAGTTTCCATGGAGTTCACTGAGGGAGACGGATCGAGGCGTCTCTGCAGAAATCAGCGTAAATACTTGTTTATATCTATGTGTTTTGTTTTGTTTTTTCACATAAAAAATGTGTTTATTATTAAAGCTCATTTACTAATGAACGTGTTACCAATGTCTCACACACAGTTCCCTGTGTGGAAGACCAGCCAGACACTAAAGTGGGAGGGAGTTTGGAGAGAGCTGGGCTGTCTGGCTCGCACTGCCTCGTTTGCTATTCGGGAGGAGAGTGGCCATTCCCTCAAATCCTCACTCTCGGTATTTCTCCTATTTCATGTTGAATTTCTTTTTTAAATGTTGGATTTAAAATGTTGACGGAGTTTCATGTGGTTACATACAAAACCTGTTACTCAGCAGAGCTTTGAATTTGTTTTGTGCAACAATTTAGAGTTATATTTTGTGGGGTGGATTTGACTTATGTTTAATATTGGCATTTGGCAATATTTGTCATTTTGTTTTTCAGCATTCTATGGTCATTGACAGCAGAAATTCCTCCATCCTTCCCAGGAAAGGTGGCCTGTTGAAGATCCATCAGGTTTGTTTTTCACCACAAAGTCAGAGATTTCTATGTGACATACGAAAACAATATTATGTTAATGTTGTGGTTGTGTAGGAACTTGCTGGTTTCACTGGGGGAGATGCTAGTTTCCTGAAGGAGGACTTTGAGATCCAGCTCAACAAAACACTCTTCTGGGACTCGGTGAGATTCTGCATTTTACATTTCTGCCATTAAGCAAATTATCTCGTTTTTACTGGCCCAAGTACAAATTAGAAGTTATAGAAGTTTTACATAGTTTGTGTCAAATCATTAATTGCTAGGTAAAGAATTAAAGTAATATACCCACTCTTTTCTGAAACATTAAATAGACATCCTATAGGGGAAAATTCTAAAAACATTTAGTGTAGTTCTTTAGCCAGGCAACATTTATTATGTCTAAATAAACAACAATTTGATGAACTCAGCTTAACTAGACACTTTGACTTTCTCCTCCAGGTCCTCTCTGCCTCATTGTGGGGCGGTCTGCTCCTACCCATTGGTGAGAGGCCAACAAGCATCGCCGACAGGTACACAAATAAAGTGCAGCAGCCTATTGCCGTTATCAGCTAGACCAGGGGTTTTTAAAGTGTTAAACTGTGGCCTTCTCCTCAGATCAAATTGAAACGATGTGAGTACAATTTTAAAGCTTCTGTTTGTCTTCATTTTCAGCAAATTGGCATCCATTTATGATATCCTCAAAAAGAAAGTCCCACTGAAACTGCTTTTAGACATGCACTGAACTCTCCTGAAATTATCTGGAGGTGCTGTATGTGAGGATGCAAATGTCCAAATCAGTTTCTCTGGACAGTCTCCTGCCTACCCTCTAGCATTGATGACATTTCTAACACACAACAGATGCAAAACTGAAAGAAACAAAAAGAATACAAATCTCTCACTTAGAAGACGCTGAAGAAGTTGTCAACATGGAGAGACAAAGAGATTCGAGAGCTTTTAGTGATAAGAACTGACCCCAGTGGCGATGTGCTGTTAACAAAAACATGTAATTTCTGTGGCTTTATGTCATGCGTCCTGAATGCTTTACCCAGATGCTAACCCTCACCTGAACATGTCAGAGATTTTCCCATTGTTGTGAATGCGTCTGACCTGGACAACCTCCTGCTGTGTTCTTTATATGGGAAAAACACAGGTCCGGAGCAATTTGTCTGGGCATTTTCTGGATTGCATGTCTGAGAACAGATTGAGTCTAAAAATATATATGTATTGTGGTTTGTTCAGATTTGACCAATGAGTCACAGGAACAGTACAGAACAGGAACTCTTCTGCAAAGTGGAGCAATCGCATTCTGTAGATACTATAATTGTCTCAATGAGCCACTGCTGGTGATGCTGCAGACTGTGTTGGTATCGGTCTGGCAAACTACAATGACTAACTTCCTGATCTGTTGTTTTCAGATTACCAGCATGCATCTGATCCTTTCACTTTACACCTATTGTAGCCTGATGTGTCTTCCTCCATTGCCCTTCTTTAACTCTCCTGTACCCCCCCTCCAGGGGAAGCCGCCTCATAGTTTGATAACCTCTGATCTAGGCCCATTTCGTCATTAAACTGAATTGAAAAAATAAAAAAATATGTATTTTGTTTATTTTTGTATTTACATAAAGCCCATATCTGTATAATGTATGTGTGTCTTTTCTCATCCTTCTAGGTTCTATCTCGGTGGCCCCACCAGTATCAGGGGGTTCAGTATGTACAGTATGGGCCCACAGAGCGAAGGTGAGATACAAACTTGGCCGAGTTGCTTGGTAACGAGACTAAAGTGTGATGGTTAATTTAAAGCTTGTGTGCTGGTATTACTGGGATGGCAGGTGACTACCTGGGAGGAGAGGGCTACTGGGCTGGAGGTCTCCACCTCTACACCCCTCTACCCTTCAGACCGGGCCGGGGCGGCTTTGGTGACCTCTTCAGAACACACTTCTTCCTCAATGCCGGAAACCTTTGTAATCTCAACTATGGTGAGAATTTTAAGCAGAATGAGCACCAATTTAATGACAGTTAAAACTTCATGTTTTATGGAACAGATCTTGACATTAATGTGTGGATGTTATCAGAAAGGATTGTGAAAATTAGAATTTTTTTCTTGTTAAAGTTTGGAATTTGGACTTTGTTTGGGTGAAGATCTTCAGTCTGGCCTCAGTTATATGTTTGTTTTTACTCAGGTGAGGGGCCATATGCACATTTGAAGAAACTGGCTGAATGCATCCGTTGGTCATATGGAGTGGGCCTTGTGCTGCGTTTGGGGAACATTGCCAGGCTGGAGCTGAACTACTGCATTCCCATGGGAGTCCAGAGTGGAGACAGGTAGGGTTGGTTAGGGTTAGGGTTAGCTGAAGCCCATTAGCTCCCTTACAAACCCTCATTGAACTAGAATGGCACTCAGAGAGCGCATACCTCTGCCAAGGCCCAGCAGTCCCAACTTTAAATTCACTAGATCCAGATTTTTTTTCTTTGGATCTGCTGCACCAAATTACACACACTCATAAATATCGTTCCCCTTTTTTGTCATCATTATCCATGAATTATTCTCTGACAAATCAAGGAAAATCGTGCAATGTTAATGAAAATCCTGGATCTGGATCTTCACCAATATTTAATTTGTTCTTCCTTGTGTCATACACTAACCCTCCACAAAATTGGTTGTGTAGTTTTTGCATAATCCTGCAAACAAACAAATACTTGCAGACGAATAAAATAATTACCTTGGAGGAGGTAATAATGAATTTTCCTCATTGAGAGCAACAACATAGCCCAAATAGTCAGGCTGACATTGTATGCAATGGTGGTCTCTTCATCTCATTCAGTGGAACTGAAGCCACTGTTTACATTTTAAATCTACTCAAGGGTTTATCAAGACAAAAAAAGTCGTGAAGCAAATCTTTTAAATCACACAAAAGCCTTTTCTGTGTAATCATGTCGATGTATGATAACTTCCCACACACATTATAAGAGCATTCCTTCAATGTTCATGCATCCTTGACATACACTCAAGACAATGAGATTTTTAGTTTTGCTTGAAACTCATCTCTTACTTTTTTTTCTCTTTGCAGGATATGTGATGGAGTCCAGTTTGGAGCAGGCATCCGATTCCTGTGAAACCACATTTGTTGTATCTGGAGCTACTTACGCTAGTAACATTTTTTGGAAGGAGAAATTGCTTGTACAGAACTGTTGTTGCAACTCATTTGCTCAGTAAAATTGTTTGCACTGACTGTCCTCATTGATGCATCTTTTCTTAACACGATACTCCTAGTCCGATTTTCCTGCGTCACATTGCTGGGTAGAACTTACTATATGTCAAGTAAATTTCAAGACTGCCTCCAGTGTGTCTCTGCCACAGAACGGACAAATGGTTATCAATGATAATGATACATTCTTAAAGGGATAGTTCACTGAAAAATGAAAATTCACTTGTTATCTGCTCGCCACTATGCCGATGGAGAGGTGGGTGAAGTGTTTGAGTCCACAAAACACTTTTGGAGTCTCAGGGGTAAAACATTAAAAACTGATAAATAGAAAATTATAAAGAAAGTGAAAAAAAAAGTCACTTGATCCACCTTCTGATCCTGATCCACATCCAAATTTGATGGGTTCTCTCATGACCCGTATCACATGCTTCTACCAAGCTTTGTGGAAATCCAATCAGTTGGTTTGTGTGATCTTGCTTATAAACCAAAAAAGAGACCTACAGGGGTGAAAACATAACCTCCTTGGTGGAGGTAGTGCACAAAAGAAATATCTGAGTGGAGGCGTCTTTCAAGCTAGTTCACTATATATATATATATATATATATAGTATTTTTAAATTAAATTACATTTGTTTCCTATCTGTAATTTTTTAGAATATTTATACTTGAATAAATACACCACAGCAAATTCCTTGTATGTGTAAACCCGATTGTTTCTGGTTTTGAAAAGAAGATGGTGGGTTCTTTATCATCTTATTCTACAAACTTTACCAAAAAAAGACAGGGAGCAAGAAAATATGAATGAACAAAACTGAGTTCGCACTGATGGAGATAACAAAACGTCTCATGAAATGAGACTAATAAATAAACTTGTGTTTACATGTGCTTTGAGGACACCATGAGTGGAGTTACTGCGCACCACTACTGCGCAGACTAGTGTCACGTGTGCAGAGTTGCTGACAGGGTTCGCTTAACCCGCGCATGCGCCGCTCTCTTTGTTCCGTAGCATATTAGCTGAAGAGCATTGTCAGAGCAGCGACGGAGGAAGGAGTCCGTTCACAATCTTCTACCAATCTCGCAGCCCGTCCCCTCTCCGGAGAACCCCTTCCCTCGGTAATACGCCGTCGGGTGTGTTACAGTCGCCTGGAAGCGGAGAGAAAGTGACCCGAGAAGAGTTTTCTTCTGCGGTTTCCTTGGCGGTCTTATCTGTGAGAGGCAGCCACCCGGACGCACGCTGATGGCGGTCACCATTGAGGATCTCTACCGTAGCTACGGGGTCCTGGCCGATGCTAAGGACAACCTCAGTCAGGTAAATGGACGCGTACATGTTCCCGTTCGAGCTGTGGTTTAAACACAGCCGAGGGGGAGCGGTGCTGCTCAGCTTCTCTCATAGCTCTGCTATCTTCGTTGAATTACATAACACTGTTGTGTGCGTGCTAAGCTAAACGTAGCTATCGTAGTGACCGGGCAAACGTTAACAGCTTCGCCATGGCGACCCCAAAGGCTGGGGCAGCCCACCCGACCCTCGATACTCTATTTGACTCAACATGATGGTTTCCTGCAGATCGATGGGGATTATTTCACTGTTTTTGTTTGTCCATTTTATACTTTTGTACATTTACAGAGGAATTAACTATGTTTTTGTGCCCATCTTTCTTGATCACACAAGGAATGAACGGTTTGCTGCGTAGGCTACTCCAATGAATAATGAAGTCTTTTTGTTGCTTCAGATTATTTGAGACTCATGTCCAGAGGAGAAAGTTTGTTAAATTATAGTGTGCGAAGGGACAGGCGACTCTTATATTTAGTCTCCTCCGTTCATATCAACTTAGTTTCCAGCGTATATATATATATATATATATATATTTAAATGTTTCTCTTTTTCTTTGGATGTTTCTAGCTTTTTTAAATTTATTTGTTATCTTAATAACTGACTGCACCAGGCAGAGCCAAGAGAACTAATAATTTCATAGCAATGATAACTTGTTTATTTCTGCATATGACAATAAATCGTCTGAACCCTTGAAATAGTGTCTAGTTTTAAACTTTACTAATAAGGGTGGCACCACTTGCACTAAAATTGTATATGTTTACTAGATGGGTTTTCTAGCCAATAAGGTTACATGAGGTTTATGAGATATCCTGTTTTAATTAATGGACATGTTTTATGGTATTCTGCATCTCAGTGTGGTATTTCCATGATGTTGTTATAACATCATAGATATCATTTTTCTCATGTAATGAGAAAGGTTTAATAGGAATTGTCAAAATCAACGCAGCAAAACATGGGGATTACCATATTGTATGTGTAGTGTTGCAAAAAAAACAACAACTTTTATTTCCAGATTGGTTAAAATGCAACATTGGTTTCTATTCTCTCAGTTTAATTGGGGCTGACCCTGATGAGTTTTTAAGCACCCCCACTTTGCTGTATTCACCATGCAAACCCCCAAGTTTCTGCTTAACCTGATTATCAGTTAACACCCAGGCACCTTCAAAGTAACACCCGCCATTGATCGGCCTTTAGCGCTGCGATTCCACGGAGTGCAGCAACACAATGATCTTTAGAGCACAGCAACTTTCAGTTGAACCTCGTAATATAACATGGTATGAATTCTGGACTGAAACTATAACCATTGCTAAATAACTCTTCTTTTTTTTATTTTGCAGCACAAAGATGCTTACCAAGTAATCGTGGATGGTGTAAAGGGCGGCCCCAAGGAGAAACGCCTGGCAGCACAGTTTATTCCCAAGTTCTTCAGCAGCTTTCCGGAACTCGCTGATGCCGCCATAAATGCTCAGCTTGATCTTTGTGAGGATGAAGATGTCTCGGTTAGTATTAAAGGATACAGATGTGGTCGGGTACATAATATACTCGATGTAGGATGCAGAGACTGTCTTGTCCCTAAAAGTCTCTTGAGATAAAGCTTCAGGTTGTATGTGCTCCTAAATTGATGTGGGGTTTCCTCCTTTGGCTCAATAAATGTGCAGTTATATTCTATTATAACATCCGTCCATCTGTTCAGATTCGACGACAGGCCATCAAGGAGCTCCCACGGTTTGCAACTGGCGAGAACATCCTCAGAGTTGCAGATATTCTCACCCAGCTCCTTCAGACAGGTAATGATCGCTCAAGATAAACTCTTTGGGACTGGAACCAGTGATTCATTTTATTATTGATTAATCTGATTTATATTTTTCTCAGTAAATAAGTCAATACTTTTTCCCCAAGTGAATATCAAATGAAATTTTCAGTCGTCCTAGTTTCCTGGATACCCTATAAGTTGCATTAGCATGTCAATCTGAACAGTGTCTTGGTCTGTTGGTTTTGATGTGATTCTGTGCTATTTTAATGAATCTGTAGTAATATCATTGGCTCGGATCTCGCAAAAAACGGATTTACAAGAATGGATTCATTTTGATTCTTGTTGCTTGACTTGTATTAGCTAAACACCAGTGTTGCGTAAATGACTTCTCACAATTTCTCATGGGATCTTTCTTTTTCACAAATGAGCAACACTGTTTCCTTAAATATAAAATTGTATGTGCAACCTACGCTGTTCAGATGATTTTCTCTACATCACATCTTCTAGCCAGAGATATCTCTTCATCAAACACAAACATTGCTCAGATCAGTCGGTCTCGCTCGTAAATGTGGACTTCATGTTGTCGCTTACAGCACTGTTTAAGTTTGATTTTTGTTTAACAACTTAATGTGTCCAACATAAACATTTTGCTTATGATGTGTAAAGGTGCAAATGTGAAGCTCAATCTTAAAATGTTATAAACTGGTATTGGATCATTCTAATAGGATTTACACTTCAGTCTTTTTTAATCCAGTCTTTTTATCGACTGCTGACCGTTCTATATTTTTTGTGATTTTAGATGACACAGCCGAATTCAACCAAGTGAATGTAGCACTTGTTTCTATCTTCAAGGTAGATGCTAAGGGTAAGTGCTGCTCCCTCCTTTTGTTGATATAAATAATGCTCTTGTATGTTTGTAACTTATTCAACCCAGTTCAGAGCTGTGGTGGAGTAGGACACTGTGAAAAAGGTATTTCTTATGCATCCCACCGGGGTACTAATTCCACCGTGAGATCCTTTTGTACTGTATCATTTTGTTAGGGGCTTTGTCTTTTGCCATCTATATTTAACAATATATGTGGGGCATCTTTAGTTTAGTTTTAGTAACTGCCATTCTGCACTGATAGCTGAGAGAATTGCCTTGTGAACCAACTCCATCATTATTCTTCCATCACAGCCAGTAGATCTGAATCTAATCATTCATTTAATCCTGTCTACTCCTGTGTTTTGTTGTCCAGGTACTCTCGGAGGCCTTTTCTCACAGATCCTTCAGGGAGAGGACATAGTGCGGGAAAGGGCGATCAAGTTTCTGTCAGCCAAACTGAAGACCCTGACAGAGGAAGTCATGACAAAGGAGGTGGAGGATTACGTCTTTGCAGAAACAAAGAAGGTTGGTAATAAGTCCAAAAGTGATTTGTGATCTTTATTCTGTCAGTCTGAATGTAGTTCAGGTCATTAACATCCAACTACATCACACCGTATGATGGACTGGAGTCCGGATGTGTTCAGACTGCCTCTGGTCAAAGCTGAGTGTTTTGGCTGTGGCTGTTAATGCTACTGACTTTTTTCTCTTTTGAAATGTGCAATTGTTTTCTTAATGTGAAATTGTCCTGTGAATTTGTGGGCACATAAGTCTAATAGATCAATCTATCATCGGTCATGAGTTAAGTTATTGTTTTAAAAGAGCCTTACCTTGAACTTTCCTCCTTATGCGCCCTGTCATCTTAGCAATGTACATTTTTTTAATATAGAAAACATCAACCACACTGCTGTGTCTTTCCATTCTGTTAACTGGCCTGTATTCACTTTTCACAAAAAGAGTCTTACCTGTTAGCTTGACTTGAACTCTGCTGCCTTATCTCTTGCCCTGTGAAAATGTGATAAAAGTGATGCAGCATCTGGTGGATGTTTGTCTGTGAAAACAAAAAGAAATACACGTTGATAAAGAGCTTCTTGTCCCTTCTTCGATGTCTGCTCAGGTATTGGAGGATGTGACAGGAGCAGAGTTTGTGCTGTTGATGCGTGTGGTGTCCGGCCTTCGGGTGCTGCAGACGGTGCACGGCCGGCAGCAGCTGGTGGAGTTGGTGGTAGAGCAGGCTTTCCTCGAGCAGGCTCTCAACCCGACCGACCCTGATACTGTTGACCGCCTGCTGCAGTGCACACGCCAGGCCCTGCCCCTGTTCTCCGTGAGTAGAAACCATACACCTCAAACAAGTTCATATGTCTTCACTTATAAAAGATGTTGTGCCTGTCTTTTAGCAGAGGCACATTTAGATTCTATACCTGTTTGGAAATGGGAGTGACAAATATTCTTAGTTAAGATAATTTTACATTAGTTAGTAATATAACCGTTTTATAAAGTATGTTCACGGGACTTGTAAACTACTGCTGATTGTCTATAGAAATTAGGGTTGGAGACTCAAACTGTGTTTGATAGAATTCTACCTAGGTTTACTGACAAATTAGCAAATTCCTCTGTAATACACCATATATGCAAACACACATTATATTTCAATGAATCATTGTAGTATGAATTAATATAAGTTTTCTCTTTTCTTGTAGAAAAATGTCCATTCAACACGTTTTGTAACCTACTTCTGTGAACACGTGCTGCCCAACCTCAGCACCCTGACGAGTCCTGTGGCTGAGCTGGACATTCAGTTGGAGGTGAGCTCTTCCTTCTAACCTGTCAATCAAAATGTGCAGTTTTTTAAAAATGTTTTTTCCAAGATGTCTCCTGGAATGACACTTTTTGCTCCTACTGGCTAATTCCATCTCAGTGCTGCAGAGTATTTCTGGACTATAATTTGCATATTTAGTGTTGTGGGATAGTCAAGCAGATTCTATTTATATAGCCGAATATCTCAATCACAAATTTACCCAAAGGAGCTTAACATTGCATTGGCACTTCTGGTAGGTAGCCTGTGTTCATCCCTACTGCCCGCCATAGCAAATCAGAACTTTCTTGTGTGAGCAGGACATAATAAGCACCCGTACTTTCCATATGTTTATACACCACTTGCCCAGGCGTTAACGGACATGAGCAAGATAAAGTCATGGGAGCTTATAAATGTCCGTTTCTATACATTTTTGGTTAATTGCCCGGCCTTATGGAGATCTCTAATCTCCTCTTGGTCAAATTCCCGCACACCTGAAGTGTTCTCCCACTTCTCTGTAATTCTATCCCAAAAAAACAATGGCCCAGGACAAGAACTAAGAGTGCAAAGAGTAATCAGTGTTGCTTTTTACAACCAGTGTGGCCATTAGACAAAAAAAAAACAGTTACATGACCTGTAATTGTTAAGCCTGGAACAGCACTATTTCCGATTGGGCTGACAAATATGTGTGGTGTGAGGTCGATACTCCTAATGTCTGACATTTGGTGAGTGGTTGTAGTTGTAGTAAACAAAGTCAGCGTGGCAGCCACCTGTCAGAGGTGTCCGCCAACTGCATGTTGTTAATGGGTCATTAGTCTGCACCACGCAACCCTTTTTCTCATTAGCAATGCATATTACTGTGTGTGTGTAGGTACTGAAGCTGCTCGCTGAGATGAGTCCGTTTTGTGGAGACATGGAAAAGCTGGAGGCCAACCTCAACATGCTGTTTACCAAGCTGCTGGTGAGAACAGACTGTCCTGTTGCAGGGAAAATGCACTTGAAAATAAAAATACACAGTTTCCCCCTGATTCTGAGATAAAAATTTTCTTTGAATTATTACAATGTCAGTCTTTTTCAACTCAGATTAGGGAGAAATTATTAAATCTATTGCTATATCTGTAAAAAAAAAAAAAACTCTTGTTGTAATCAACAAGAGGCCCTAGTTAAAAGCTTCCAGTTGTGTTTTTTTAAGTATTCTCTGCTCTTGTAGGAGTTCATGCCTATGCCACCAGAAGGAGTGGAGAATGGAGACAACTCGACGACCGAGGAACCCAAACTGCAGTTCAGCTACGTTGAGTGCCTCCTCTTTGGCTTCCACCAGCTTGGCAAGAAGCTGCCAGACTTCCTCCTCGACAAAGTTGATGCTGAGCGTCTCAAAGACTTCAAGATCAGGTGAAGAAGTGACACACAAAAATCATCTCCTACAGTACAATAAACTAAATAATGGGCTCATACATAAGTTAAACGTTCAATTGTTACACGCTCATTGGTTGACTCACTGAATCTAAAAGTAACTACTTTTTCTTTAAGTTGACTGTCCTTTTGTATTTCCACAGATTACAGTACTTTGCCAGAGGCCTGCAGGTTTACATCAGACAGTTACGAGTCGCACTGCAGGGCAAGACAGGAGATGCTCTGAAGACAGAAGAGGTATTAACAACTGCAAGTTTATATTTGATAGGTCTGCTTATGAAAAAACTGGACAATATCTCAAAATCGGACTTATCTTGTGTGTTATCAGAACAAAATCAAAGTGGTGGCCCTGAAGATCACAAACAACATCAATGTCCTCATCAAGGTAAGGTGTTGGTCATACACACAAAGTGACACAAATGTCTTGCTGCTTACATGTTTTTTTGTGATTTGATTTCTTGTTTATAAAAAGAGGGGGTATAAAAGTGATACAAGGCAGACCAAGTGTAATTCCAGAGTTTTATCATGTTATTTATTTTACAACCAAACCCACCTCTTCCTTTGTTTTATCCCATAAACCTCCACCCCCAACCTTTAGCCCATATCATGACAGACCAAGCAAAGTGTGAAGTAATATAAAAACACAAAAAAACTGATATAAAAACCATGGAAACATTGACCACCAATACAACCTCCCTGTTTCTCAACCTCATGTCCTTATACCAAAGAATATCTTCTTCAAGTAAGAAAGGAAGCAAATGAAATCATGGCGAAAGGAAACCGTGATACTGGACTCACACAGATGCACTGCGTTAGCGCTTGGCGGTGGGCGTGCTCGGGGCATGGTACTGGTGCAATCGTTATAATGACCACACCCACGATTTCATGTTTGAGACACAACATAGCCGGTTTGTTCACCAACTGCCTCTGCGTCCTCTTTTGCATGTATGTGATTTCATTGGCTAACGCGTGCACTTGGGTGATGTTTGAATATGATTTGATTGGCTGGTGAAAGCTTCTGGCATACACAGCATGAGCAATGCAACAGAACAATGAATCACATCATCCTATTCAAAGTGAATGAGCAGTGTTATGGTTGAAGCCCCCAATGCATACATGTGAATCCTGTGCCAATCACACATTTATTATAAAGCACTCCTTTTCTAATCGGTGATGCCATGGTGCTGCCTCTAGCCCCTTCATCTGAAAAGGTGTTTCTTATAGGTTTACTTCATTTATGTTTATAGAGAAACATTTAAAGTGCAGTCCAGTGAACCAAGTTACGACCAACCGGTTTGAGGGTGTCACCTCAAACTGACAATTGTATCTTTTACAAAATAAGTATTTATTTTATGGGCTGTAACATTAGATTACAAAGCTCCCATTATTCTGATCACTTTGTGTTCAAGGGGTGGACTGTCTTTGAACTTGATTGTATTTGCAGGATCTCTTCCACAACCCTCCATCGTACAAGAGCACAGTCACTCTATCCTGGAAACCTGTCCAGAAGGCGGAGGCAGTAGCGTAAGTCTGCTCCCACTTCTACGATTTTGCTGTCAGAGGCCGTTCATGCAGCCGAGTCTCTCTGTTGCCCTAATAGATCTTCACTGACTATGTTTTTTTCTGTTTGTTTTTTTTTAGAGCGAAGCGTCCGTCAGGTGAGGAGATGGGGTCTGGAGGCAGCGAAAAAAAACAGATCTCTCCTCTGCCCCGGAGGGATGCTCGGCAAATCTACAATCCCCCCAGCGGCAAGTACAGCGCCTCCATTGGCAATTTCAGCAATGGTGAGAATAACTTGGCGGCACTTTATGCAAACATTGTTGTGCTGTTAATATTCATCTATAATTTGGCTCAAAGCGTTTCACCTCCCACCCAAAACGGCTTCTTCAGTTCTGTTGAAATCTACTCCTGAAAATGTTTCTGTAGTGTGTCAAGCACACCCCCTCTGCAGGTTTAAAGTTGCATCTGTTTATTAGCTGAGAGTGGCAGCTGTTATCAGCTTGGATTCTGTGTCAAAATCACATATTCTAACTTGGCATGCTGATTTGGTCATATGAGAAACCTATGGAACTGAAATTGTATCTGCCTTAGGGCCTAATTCACTGTGATTTTGACTGGTAATTTCTCCTTTTAATATTGGTCCCAGAGAAATGGTCCTTAAATCATTTTGAATCTCATAAAAAGGTCCATATTTAACCCAGGAGTATGTTATCCTCACTAAGAACATAACATTATGAGTGATTATAATACTTTAAGTTGAATTGCAAAAAGGTTGGTTCATAATGTAATCAGTTGTCTGATTTGTGTTTTTGCTGAGAAAGATACTTACTTATCTGAAGTCAGCGATTCCTTACAATGTTGTTGAAGAGCAGTTAGTGGTCTGGCACAGATAAAATACCGATACACGTCTTTGTTGATGGACTCCTACACCACTGGATAGTGTGTTCCAGGAAATACAACATGTGTAAACTGTTTAACCTACAAGTTAATTCTATTTGTTGCAAAACTACATTTGTAAAGAACCTTTAAGAAGCAGTGTGAGAACTTCGTTAGCCCATATCTCTCTAAATTATGATCTGAGTCAATAAAAAAAATATTTCTCATGTGAACATATCACCATGCTGATTTTCATTATGATATGTGACAGTGTGGCTCAAGCGTGTGACGATTTAACCTGGAATGACCCACCAGTTAAACAGATTCTTGTGGCAGAGCATCATACTTGAGTAATGAAAGTGATTGCATGACACAAAGGTCTTTTATTTAACTTTTTCTTCAGAGGTGAAACACTGTGCCATCTTCCACTCTTTTATTAACACTATTTAAAACTTTGAAGCTGGAGAATTCTTCTAATTTTGTTGTTGATGTTGACTGTAGAGCGAGGCGGCTTCAGGGGCGGGCGAGGACGAGGCTTCGGAACCAGAGGCAACAGGAGCCGTGGCCGAATTTACTGAGATGCACACACAATTCATATTGCTCATTGAACTGCATCACATCAGGATCTTTTCCGCATCAAGATGGACTATGTGTCACCTAATCATCTGTTTTTTAACTGGTCTCCACGTCTTTCACCTTCAAACTCGCATATACAAATAAATTTCCACAGTGGGGGGTTTAGTTTCCTGTTTTCAGAACATAAGACAACAGGGTCAGACTTTTCTACCTATCATTTCAACATTTGTTTCCTGTATTCCTCTTTACCCAGGCTTTAGTTAAAATAAACTACATGGTATTTTTCCTTAATTTTTTAAAGACGTATGTGTTTTGTGGAACAAAAGACAGCCATGTTGTAACTGATAAATATTTTTGTCAGATTATTGTCGGAAAAGATGAAAATCCTCTTGTTTTGCGACATGTTGATGAATGCATTTCCTTCTACCCTTTTATTTAATCTTGTTTTCCTTTTTTTTTTTATTAGAGATTAAGTTGAATTGGCTTATGTTACTTTGTATGAATCAATGATCTTGTCTCATTGGATTTTTATCATAAACTTGTATGGAATGAAGAGCTTTGTCCTTGTTTTATGTTGAAGTTTTCAGTCATTTAGGTGCAACCTCCATCAAACCTTTACCCCACTCACACTTTTTCTTTATCAATTTGATAGCTCATAACCATATATTTATAATACTATATATTTGTCTGATTCAGTTACAACACAGTTTAAAAGCTAACAAGACATCCCTTTACCCTAAAATTGAGATGCTGTCTTGCTTTTAATACACGTTTAAATAGATCTTGTCTAAACCTACGGCCTAGATTCTGAATTAAATTATCTAAACTTCAAGTTCAAAATGTCAGTTTCTGTTTTCTTACACACATTATGTTCTCTTGGTTGTGTTTTGTTTTTATTTATACAGTTATTGGATATGGAATTTGTAAGAGGTGCTGTGTTTACCTAACAAATCTTATCCTAAGGATTTGAAGATTTTTTTCTGTCACATGAAGAGATACAAGGTAAAACATGCAGTGAAATGTGAGACGAGTTTCTGTGGCGGCATACCACAGCACTCATTGATGGAAAGACAGTAAATAGATAAAGATTATTAAAATTAAATAATTGTCCAAGTAAAGGAATAGTCTGCACTAAATGGTTTGTCTTTTATCTGCCTAAAATGGCCCATTTTTACCTAAACTCCTGACCATGTTCATTTACCAAACCTGAAACTATCTTTGTTCTAATAATTTGAACTATATGCACAGAAGAGAATAACATGTTCAATTGCATCCGCAGAGGTTCAGATCTGGTTCTAATGAAGGCGGATAAGACACAGTGGTCCACCTCGGTGGGAGCTACAGGTCTGCATGTGAGGACACGTGTTTGTGTAGGTGGATGCTGAGGAGGGGGAGGGAGCTTCAACTTTCTGAATCGACTGTGTTACTGGTTTGCAGAGAACTGAATGGGTTTTTAACTACCTAACCCCTGTAACCTCTAAAGCAGTGGCCTCCAACCTTTTCGAACCCAAGATCACTTTTTAAATGCAAACGTAAACTGAGATCTACCACCCTGTTATCTTCCAAGAAACCCACTTAGGAGGGTCATATATTTTTTAGCATTTTCTGTTAAAGGCTGAATGTACGAGCATAGATATACACAGAGAAAGGCAGTTATGCAACTTTATCTATTCAATGAACAACATTCACATTAATATCAATTCATATTTACAGCATCTGTTCAGTGCACAATATTTAGCTTCAGTTCAACACTGCAGCACAATGTTTTTTTACATGGCCTTTGACTTGAATATGGCCATAAATGTGACTATTTCCTTGTGTGAAAGTAGTCCCTTGTACTCAAATAAATACAAATACTATACAGTTTGAAGCCGTGCGTCTTTCCGCTCCTGCAAATATTTCACAATAAAATCGCCTAGTTAAACAAAAGAATGAATCCCGTCAACAGAAACGCTGGGGTGCTTTTATTTTTGAAACGCCTACAGAAGCGTTGCAACCACTAACGGGGCTTTGATTGTTATCGACAGACCGGAAGATGTGCGTCTTCTTTCCTTAGTATACTAGTATTTACTTTAGTACATAAACCGACTTGTTTTGAAGGCAATGCAGTCGATAAACTAGCGTGTCCGCCGCCAGCAGCGGACACGCTAGTTTATCGACTGCATTGCCTTCAAAACAAGTCGGTTTATGTACGCCGTGTAAACAACCGACACACAGCTGATCTGCGGCGAGACAGCAGCCAGTGAGTCCAGAGAGTTCGGGGCTCGACAGTGAAGACTGCGAGATCGACCGGTAGATCGCGATCGACGGGTTGGTGACCACTGCTCTAAAGCTTCATCACCTCAGTATCCATGCACTAACCATTCACAAACATCAACATTAGAACGAGTTTAACAAGAATGAGCTATACATAATGATGGGCTTTTCTTCAGGTTGTAGTGATAAATATACCCCAAACTTATTTTAGTGTCGACTGAAGCATCTTTTACATACAATTCTGTGAATATAATTGGGCATAATTTTGATACTGTTGAGCACCACAGCACCATCCATAGTTTTGACTCCTGTCCTGGCAGAGTTTCCCCTCTGGGGGGCGATCCAGACCAGGGTTTTTCCCTGGTGAAGCAGCCGGGTCTATTTTTAGCCACACCGAGTCACTTAAAGCTTTCATGATATCTTTTTGTCTCTCTTTGTATTTGTGCTCCGGTTGAGGCGCATGAAGGAACACAGCGATTACGAGCAATGCAAGAGGTGCCAGAGAAAACAAGTCCAAATCTCACCCTCTAGAATCATTTCTCATTGAAAAGTCTTGTTGTATTTGTCAATGATTTGATTAAGTGGGCTCCTATATTTAATCAGTGCTGGAATTTACTATAAGCGCAGAAAACCATCACACAGTCCCATTTAGCGCGATGCTTCCCAATGCAATATGGTGTGGGGGGGGGGGGTTTGTGTATGCATTTGATTGTGATTTGTCAGTGTATTGTGTGTTAGAGTCGCTTGTAATGCCCTAATTTCCTCTGGATTTCTAAAAATCTAAATAATAGTTTGAGCTTTCATCCACAGGTACAGGCTAATGGTTTTTTGCAGAGATACTGTACATATTTTGGCACCAGCATCGTGGTGCGTTTAAGGTCTGAGGGTTCCAATGCTCGTTTCAAGACAGTAGGGGGCGGTGTTCAACCGAAATAAACTCGACTCATTGTTCGTGACCAGGTATTTCCCAAACCAGCCAGTCAGTCAACCAGTCAGTCAGTCAGTCAGCCAGCCAGCCAAAGCCACACACACACACACACACACACACACGGCTGAACTGAAAATAATCAAGTAGTGGAGGAGGAGCGGGCGTCAGCGGAAGCGATGGCGAACCTCAGAGATAAAGATGGAGAGAAAGAGAGAAGGAGAAGGAAGGAGCAACTGCACGAGTCCATGTGAGAGTAGAAGTGAAGGTAAATCAATAGTCCTGAAGCACTTGGTGGAACTCGATTGGTTTCCTCACTTTATTTCCAACCTGATGTTGATCTTGATGTTGCATGAGGTCAGGCCACTCTAAACCTGTTAACCTCCTGTAGTTGATGTGCTAGGCTGCGTCTGCTGCTGCTGTTTTCACATCCTTACTCGACCTCTTGGTGTTTCCATCGAGGTCGAGGAAAGGTTGTTTGGAGAGTTTAAAGATGACAATGGGGTTTGAACTGAATAAATACAGATAAAGGCAATATGTTTGGAACTACCATTGAACTATCAACCATGGTGTTGAACCTCTATGTTGTTGGGGATACGGTTCAATGGAAACTGTCCATGGTGCTGAATACACACAAGATTTTGGCAGTGAATTCAAAGAGAGCTTTACTTACTTTACTTTCTGACATCAGGATTTTATTAGTGCACAGACTTGCTTGAAAACACGAAAGACGTTTGTCCTTTGCTAAACTCAGGTATCAATGGTGTGATATTTAGCAGCATGTGCAGACTCAGACATCTTGACAATATTTAAATAAAGCTTGCTTGTAAGGAAAGGCTGGGTTTCTGATTGCCTGTTTGCACCAGTGTAAGGTCAGAGGTCAAAGTCAGCTCTACAAAAAAATCTGGGTTTTGCTCAAGGACACTTCTAAAGGGGCTCGTGGTGGACGTCGACATTCAGCATCATCGGGCATGAATTCAGCACCGATCAAAAAACATCACATTTCTCTCATTGTCCCTCATTCTTGGAATCGTGATCGCCTTAAGTGCTGCGACCCTGAAATAGCGAAGCATCACAGGCACAGGATATGTGCGCGGAAAAATAAATCAGTTGTGAAATGGGAACTTTTTCTTCTCTTTTATTAAAAAAAGAAAAAAACGCAAAGTCCGCCCCCTCATGTACGATGCTGGGAATAGTAACAGCACTGTGAGGCTGGGCTAAATATAGCAGCCAGTGAGTGTTAACATGTCAACTTCAGCAGGGGCGCAGGGAAGCGGCTGCTGCACGTGTGACCGCTGTGGATCTACACAGTATATCACTATATATAAACCAACCAGCCGTTCTCTCTGCCGTTGTATAGATATTATATGCAAGACCAAGTCAACGGAGCTTTATTTAAGATAAAACAAATTGTTTTGATCCTTTTGTTGCATGGCACAAAAAACACAAAGGCGGAGACATACAAGGCGGAGATGCCCCGATTTCGTCATGGTGGACAATGGAGACAACATTTAAGAACTTCAGTCAGGAAGAAACAAAGACATGTGAAGAGAAGCGGCAGATAAGACACAAGTGTCCATCATCAATTCATATCAGCTTTAATGTGAGCGATTCTGGAAATCACAAACCTCCTGAAATCACCATTAACCCGCACTGTCGATAAAACCTGTAAGATGATCAGCCGTTTCTGAATCTATGAGTGGATGCACGTGGGTGGAGGATGATGATGATGATGATGTGGGAGAGGAGGGGAGGTGTAGTTTATTTTTATCACGGCCGCCTTTCAGAAATAGAAGAAGTCTAAAAAAAAACAGACCTCATGAGTTCTTCTC